>NC_073400.1:27528864-27656364 GCF_028641065.1 Leucoraja erinaceus | reverse complement strand
TTGAGGCCAGTTCATTAGCTATATTTAAGAGGGAGTTAGAGTGTGGCTAAAGGGATCAGGGGGTATGGAGAGAAGGCAGGTACAGGATACTGAATTGGATAATCAGCCATGATCATATTGAATGGCAGTGCAGGCTCGAAGGGCCGAATGGCCTACTCCTGCACCTATTTTCTATGTTTCTATGTTTCTATTCTAACCTTGTCCCACCCACTCCCCTGATATCCGTCTGAAGAAGGGTCTCGACCTGAAACGTTGCCTATTCCTCTCCAGAGATGCTGCCTCACCCGCTGAGTTGCTCCAGCATTTTGTGTCCACCTAGCAAAGCCCCATCACTTGGATATTGATCGGGCTGGGAGCAGGTTGTGAATAGGTCATCGATTGACACAAGACTGAGATTTGCACAGTGCAATGATTCTGGTGAGATTCAGTTTTGAATGAGCTGCTATTGATTGGCTCAGTTCCATATTCAATGCGATATTGATGTAAACAGCTACCAGCAGATTACTGATTTTAGTTTAGTTTAGTTTAGAGATACAGCGCGGAAACAGGCCCTTCGGCCCACCGAGTCCATGCCGACAAGCAATCCCCACACACCAATGTTATCCGACCCACATGAGGAACAGTCTAGAATTTTACCAAGCCCTTTAGCCTACAGACCTGTACGTCTTTGGAGTGTTGGAGGAACCCGGAGCTCCTGGAAAAAACCCATGCAGGTCACGAAGAGAACCTGCAAACTCCGTACAGACAGCACCCTTAGCCACTGTGCCGCCCCTATTGAGTAATTAAGTGCCATTATTTGGTGTTTAGACCCTTAATAGAACATTTTGCTCCTGATGATGAATGATGACGATTGAGGCCAAGGCAATGGATATTACTAAGACGGAAATTGATAGATGCTTGATTAGTACGGGTATCGGGGGTTATGGGGAGAAGGCAGGCGAATGGGGTTAGGAGGGAGAGATAGATCAGCCATGATTGAATGGCGGAGTTGACTTGATGGGCCGAATGGCCAAATTCTGCTCCTATCACTTATGAACATGAGCATATGAAGATTTCCATTCAAACTATGAAATTCCGGATTTTCCCTCTCACACACCTTGTCCTTCACACATCACTGAACGCTTTGCTGACTCTCTCTCTCACTTGCGTGATTCTCCTCCTGATATCTTTAATCACCCTCGCCTCCTTTATAGAATCGGAGAGGCCCGTTACGTCACTTTGTGGCTTCAGCATTCTACACGTCTCCGATAATAGAATACTTTCACCTGACTGTGAATGTTTTTAATCGAACATGCAAGCTCAGCAATTCACCAACATGTTTAAAAAAAGCCTTCAATCTTCACACTGCATTTCGTCCTGCAATCATTTTAAATCTTGAATGTGGATCAAAATATAAGTGTTCTTCTTAATATTCTCAGTTTCAGTTTAGTTTATTGTCACGTGTACCGAGGTATAATGAAAAGCTTTTGTTGCGTGCTATCCAGTCAGCGGAAAGGCGATACCTAAGTTCATAAATTAGGCCGTTCATGAACGTGTATGAGAGGGAAAATCCCGAATTTCATTGCTTGAATGGAAATCTTCATCTAAGTTCGTGTTCATTAGTTATAGGAGCAGAATTAAGCCATTCGGCCCATCAAGTCTACTCCGCAATTCAATCATGGCTGATCTATCTCTCCCACTAGTGGAAGCATCCTCTCCACATCCCCTCTATCACATTTACCTCCGTGTGTCAGAAGACTATCTAGAATGTCAAGAGTGTACGTTGAAAGTAGTTGAACATAGAAACAGATGATCCATGATCGGCACTGGCTGGATGGGCTGAAGGGCCAGTCACAATACTATATCTCTACACGAAGCTTAATCTGAGAACATGACTTTCTCCCCTGTTTCTGCCTGAACCCCACCATCTGTGAACAACTAACTTACATTCGCCATTCCAATCAAGGATCGCTGACTGATTGGAATGGAACCTTGGGGGACTGATAGGCATTTCATCAATGCCAAATGTATTGATTAGCTGTTAGCTGGTAGAGAGGTTCAGATGCATCCAAAGTTGGATATTCTTTTAAACAGCGGTGGCAAATTCAAATGGTTTATGTCAAGAGTCAGGAGGGTTTAGTCCAGTTCAGTTCAGTATATTGTCACGTGTACCGAGTCACAGCGAAAAGCGTTTTTTGTTGCGTGCTAACCAGTCGGCGGAAAGACAATGCGTGATTACCTTCATGCGACAAATGCATGACGAAGGGAATAACATTTAGTGCAAGATAAAGTCCAGTAAAGTCCGACCAAAGACAGTCTGAAGGGCCTGTCCCACTTAGGCTACTTTTTCGGTGACTCTCACAGTCGTGATAGGTCACCGAAAAAGCGGCAACTGGACTCCCCCCCCCCCACAACAATGGCGACAACAAGCTACAATAATCTACCACCCAGTCGACGTCGAGCTACGGCAATTGGGATGTCCACCTATGACCACACCTACAACAACCCTACGACCACACAGGCGACGACCTGCGACCTATGTCCACCCGCGACAAGCTACGACAAACAACAACCCTGTCGGCGACACTTGAAGACAATTCAGTCGCCGGTACCTGTCGCCGGTTGACGTAGGTAGTCGCCAATGGAATTCACCAACGTCAACACGCGGCGACAACCACACGTTCTCCCTGTGACCACGTGGGTTTTCTCCGGGTACTCCGGTTTCATCCCAAATCTCAAAGACGTGCAGGCTGGCAGGTAAATTGTCTTCTGTAAAATTGGCCCTAACTTCTAGGATAGAACGAGTGTACGGGTGATAGACTCAAAATGCTGGAGTAAATCAGCGGGTCGGGCAGCATCTCTTGAGAAATGGCTTCTGTAAACTCCCCTTAGTGTGTAGGAAACGTGGGGTAGTATAGAACTGGTGTACTGGTGATCGATGATCGGTGTGGATTCAGTGTGCCAAAGTGCCTGTTTCCTTGCTGTATCTCCAAACTAAATTCGATTAAACTAAATTTTAGTTGTTTTATTTTGCAGTATTGTTGATAGATGTTGTCGAAAGGTTGTAGTTTAGTTTAGAGATACAGCGCGGAAATAGGCCCTTTCAGCCCACCGAGTCCGCGCCGACCAACGATGCCCGCACAATAACACTATCCTACACACACACTAGGGACAATTTACAATTTTACCAGCGCCAATCAGCCGACAAACCTGTACGTCTTTGAAGTGTGGGAGGAAACCGGAGCACCTGGAGGAAACCCACGCAGGTCATGAGGAGAATGTACAAACTCCATACAGACTGCGCCCGTAGCCAGGATCGAACCCGGGTCTCTGGCGCTGTAAGGGGCGCTGTAAGGTGGCAACTCTACCGCTACGCCACCGTGCCGCCCGGCTTCATGCGAGGAGCGTGCGGTGAATGCAACAGGGTTAATAATCCTGATAAAACCAAAGGGCGTTTATGGACTAATTGAGTTCTCAAACAATAATACTGATAACAATTAGTGTCAGTCCCTCTGTGTCTGAAATGGTTATGGACAACTTCCTTCTCTTTGTCATTTTTAATGACCTGGTCGACATAATGATGAAAGAGTCAGGGGGAAGTCTTTTGGAGTCGGGAAGGAAATGATTAATGGCGGGAGTGCGACTCTCAGCAACTCTCCCCTGTCCCAGGGGCATCATGTGCTACACGGATCAGCAAAATACAGCGCCGCTGTTAATTATTGCATGAAAACGATGCTGAATGAGAGAGGGGACGCACCAATAATGCCTGAAGATAGACACAAAAAGCCGGAGCAACTCAGCGATCTCACAGCGATCGATTTTCTCCGGAGAAAAGGAACGTTTCTCGACCGTTCTTCAGACTGGGAGTCAGGGGGGGGGGGGGGAGAGGGGAGACGAGAGATGTTGACGTTGGTGTAGAGAGACGTGGAGAACAAATGAACGAAAGATATGCAAAATAAGTAACAATGATAAAGGAAACGGGCCATGTGAAAACGAGTGGCAGACAACGAGACTCAACAAGACGAGTTTGAAGCTGGAATGACTTGGGTGGGGGAGTGAGGGGATGCAAGGGTTACTTGGAATTAGAGAAATCAATGTTGATACCGCTGGTGTGTAAGCTGCCCGAGGGAAATATGAGGTGCTGTTCCTCCAATTTGCGTTTGGCCTCACTCTGACAGCGGACAATGCCTGGACAAGTCGTGGTCCAGATGAGAAGGGGAGAGAGCGAGGGGTGGGGAGGGGGGGAGTAAAAGGTGGCATGGCATGCTGATTGCCGAGGCTTAATCATTAATCTGTCAAGCAGCTCATTTCACAGGACGTTCAGGGAGAAGGGCGGAAGCCGCAGCAGAGACAGGAATAGGCTTTTGATATTTTCTCCAGGGACCGCCACGCCACTATCAGATTTGCATAACCAATCCTGGGGTTGGATGCAAGCAGGGATTTGAGCCTCTTACAACGTATTATTGTTGTCTTTTGATGGATGAATGATAATTCGACAGTCTCAGAATTTCTCACCGTCTCCGTCGCCCAAGACGAGAGGCGCGGTGGTGGCACAATGGGTAGAGGCACGAGTCAAGAATGTTTTATTGTCAGAGGTCCCAGATAGAACAATGAAACTCTTACCTGCAGCAGCACAACATAGTATGTAAACATAGTACTCTGTTAACAATATACCAAGCAAGAAAAAAAGTCCAGTGTGTGTGTGTGTGTGTGTATATATATATACACATACTCAGACAGACACGCACACATATATATGCGCAAGACCAAGTGCAGGCTCAGCGATCCTTTAGCTGAACACTTCCGCTCAGTCCGTCTTAGAAACATAGAAACATAGAAATTAGGTGCAGGAGTAGGCCATTCGGCCCTTCGAGCCTGCACCGCCATTCAATATGATCATGGCTGATCATCCAACTCAGTATCCCGTACCTGCCTTCTCTCCATACCCTCTGATCCCCTTAGCCACAAGGGCCACATCTAACTCCCTCAACCTTAACCTAACTGATCTCCCGGTGGCCCAGCACTTCAACTCCTCCTCCCATTCCCAATCTGATCTTTCGGTCCTGGGCCTCCTCCATTGTCAGAGTGAGGCCCAGCGCAAATTGGAGGAACAGCACCTCATATTTCGCTTGGGTAGTTTACAACCCCAGTGGTTCGAACATTGACTTCTCCAACTTCAGATAGCCCTTGCTTTCCCTCTCTCTCCATCCCCTCCCCCTTCCCAGTTCTCCCTCCAGTCTTACTGTCTCCGACTACATTCTGTCTTTGTCCCGCCCCCTTCCCTGACATCAGTCTGAAGAAGGGTCTCGACCCGAAACGTCACCCATTCCTTCTCTCCAGAGATGCTGCCTGGCCCGCTGAGTTATCCCCCCTCATTGAGTTACTCCAGCATTTTGTGTCTCCCTTCGATTTAAACCAGCATCTGCAGTTCTTTCCTGCATTTGAACCATTGAAACAGGAGCCCCCCCCCGGAAGAAACACACCCGGTCACAGGAAGAAAGTGCAAACTCCACACAGACAGCACCCAAGGTCAGAACAAAGCCAGGTCTCTGTGACGCTGTGAGGCAGCAACTCTACCCGCTGCACATCGAGCTGCCAGAGCGGGTATTTGAGGCAGGGACCATCGCAACATGTAAGAAACATTGAGACAGATATATGGATGGGGCAAGTTTGGAGGGATATGGGTCAAACGCAGGCAGGTGGGACTAGTGTAGCTGGGACATTGTTGGCCGGTGTGGGCAAGATGGGCCGAAGGGCCTGTTTCCATGCTGTAAGACTCTCTAACTAATTGAAAAAAGGGGGAATGGTGCAGAGTAGAAGCAAAATAAAGCTGGCTTCTGTTGAACCAAAATGAAAGCTGTATTTTATTTCCCAAATCCCTACCCAAACAAATGTCAAAGACAGGCATTTTGTTTGGTCACTGGGGATCCAAACAGAGAGAACATGTTGTTCTGTTTCGGACTCCGAACAAAGGGCCATTGTCAGACAGAGCGCTCATCGGAATGTCACTTGGCACCATTGTTGTCCGAGTTGTGTTCAAAGGTTTCTAGTGGGCGTCTTTTGCTGGCATGAGTGTGCCGTCAACACTGCATCCATGTTGCATGCCAGAGAGGAAATAGTGGGTTAAGCCACAGTAGGTTTGCCAGGTCCAGCTGAAGGTAGTCGGCATCAAAAAATATTTATTTAATTATGATCACGATACAAAGCAAAACCATGGTGATACACCCACCACCATAGTACAAAATCACCAAATGATTCCGACTCTAAAGGGCCTGCCCCACTTGGGTGTCATTTGCACGTCATGCAGGTGGCGCGAGAAGATTTCGTGAATCCCAAAATCCTGGCCCGCTGCCCGTGACCACGTGCCACTGCCAACGCCACCGCGTCTCACCACGCACCATGTGCGCATAATACACGCCATGCGCACGTCACGTACGCGTCACGGCGTATGCGTGACGCGTAAATGATGTCACGTCGTGCATCGTGACGCGTAAATTATATCGCGTAAATGACACGCAAATTACGCCCAAGTGGGACAGGCCCTTAAATCTCCAAACAACTAAGTTACAATCCCTACAAATATACTATTCTCTAACACCACCCGGGCGCGGACGTAAGCACGGAAAAGGGGCGAGCATCTGGCTCGGGCAAAGCCCTTTTCCGCCTGGCGCCGTGAGCAGCGGATGGCCAGCTTGGCCAGGCCTAGGAGCAACCCAACCAGGACATCTTCAGCCCTGCCCATTCCCTAGATCCCGTCACCAGTCCTTCGGTCGCTGACAGCTCCCCCTACGGGCCCCAGGTGGAGTGGCGGTGCGCCTTGCCCTCCGGACCTTGGCTACAAGGGATGCTCTCTCTACTGGTCCCTCTACCCTCAGCAGGAACAATGCTGCTCTGGGGCTCGGTGTCCTGGAAGGTAGTCTTGTTTAGAATGGAGATGAGGAAATACTTTTTCACGCAGAGAGTGGTGAATCTGTGGAATTCTCTGCCTGGAGGCCGGTTCTCTGGATGCTTTCAAGAGAGAGTTAGATAGAGCTCTAAAAGATAGCGGAGTCAAGGGATATGGGGAGAAGGCAGGAACGTGGTACTGATTGTGGATGATCAGCCATGTCACAGTGAATGGCGGTGCTGGCTCAAAGGGCCGAATGGCCTACTCCTGCACCTAGACAATAGTCTATTGTCTATTGTATCTCAGTACACGTGACAATAAACTAAATTAAATCTAAACTAAAACTAAAAGGAAACTAAACTAATTAACTACTCAACAGTTAGTGTGTTTTCCCATCCACCCATGGCCAACTGGAAAGAAAAAGACTATAGATGACTATTAGCTATTGGGCCGGGACCCTTCTTCAAACAACTCTGAAGATTGTAGCCAGAGGTAGGATTCCGATCTTGAACATCACCTATCCATGGTCCCCTGAGATGCTGCCTGACACTCTGAGTAAAGGGCCTGTCCCACTTTCCCGAGCTGCTCACGAATTCTCCCGAGTTTTCCCCTTGATTCAAACTCGGAGAATGTTCGTAACAGGTCTGTAGGAGTCTGTAGATATATCGTAGCGGTTTGTTATGTCAGCCGTAGGTACTCGGGGCATCAGGTAAGTCGGGACGTTTTTACCAGCCCAATAAAAAATGTCCACGAATAAAAAGATAGTCGGGAGGAGAAAAATTGCAACATTTAGTGCCCCGAGTACCTATGGCTGACATAACGAGCAGCTACGATATGTCTACAGACTCCTACGGACCCCGTTATGAACATTCTCCAGGTTTGAATCAAGGGGAACACTCAGGAGAATTTAGTGAACAGCTCGGGAATGTGCGACAGGGGCTTTACTCCTGCAAGCCGTGCCTTCTTTTGTAAACCAGCATCTGCAGTTCCTTGCTTCTGCAGAACAGGAGGATGATTTGTACGGCTGTCGGGGATTATCGGGAGAAGGCTGGTTGAATGTCGGAGTAGACTTGATGGGCCGAATGGCCCAATTCTGCTGCTGTAACATGAACCTAGGAGGAAGCTGGTGAAGTCGGGTGTAAATGATGAGTTTGTACGTTTTGCCTGAGACCGCGTGGGTTTTCTCCGGGTGCTCCGGTTTCTTCCCACACTCCAAAGAGGTACAGGTTTGTGAAATTGTAAAATTGTAAGTTGTTCCTAGTGTGTGGGATGATACGAGTGTATGGGGATCGCTGGTTGGGCGAGGACTCAGTGGGCCGAAGGGCCTGTTTCAACTCTATCTCTAAACTAAAATAAAATAAAATAAACTAATCTAAAGGTCTGCACTGTTGCAGCAAGATAACACTTAGCTATAGACTTACTTACGAATCAAGGGTTACCCATTATTTATTCAGCAGCAAGTGGGCTATTACCCTTGAACTCCAGGATAAGGGCTATCTGCATAGTCGCTGCCTCTGGTGTAAGGGTTACCCACAGTTTATTCTGTAGGGTAAGCATTATTCAGAATTTATTTGGGAATGAAATGAATGAACCAAATGCAGTGAAGCAGCCGAGATATCTCTTTAGTCCCACTGCTGGAAGGGAGCCTCGCAAAGTGTTTGCGTGGGACGCAGCCCAGCTACACATAAACTGGCTATTGTTTGGTTGGGATTCCAGGAACTACGGGCGGGACAGCTGGCAGAGTTGCTGCCTCACAGCGCCAGAGCACGAGGTTCGATCCTGAGCCACGAGTTGCTGCCTGTGTGGAGCTTTCCGAGAATTATATCTACTATAAATTCAAATTCACACATGCACTGACTACACCGCCCAACACGGACTTCCATCTGTATATATGTATATATGTATGTAGCGCCGCAGAATTTGTGCACCTATTACCCCCCCCCCCCCAACCCCCTCTTTTTTTTTTTTTCTCCCTTCTGTTTTTTTGTTTTTTCTGTTTCTTGTTTTTTGTGCTAAATTGTATGTATGCACTGAGTACGAGCAGCTTTCAGTTTCACTGTACATGTATAGTGACAATAAATGGCATGTATATATATATATATATATATATATATATTTGCACGTTCCTGCCGCTGCTCCGGTTTCCTCCCACATCCCAAAGACGTGCGAGTTTGTAGATTAATTGGCCTCTGTGAAATCGGTCCTCATGTTTAGGGGAGCAGATGAGAAAGTGGGATAACATTGGTATAAACAAGGGACTGCAGCAGGTGCAGGTTTACGCAACTTGGTGGAGTAACTCAACGGGTCAGGCAGCATCTCTAGAGAACGTGGATAGGTGACGTTTCAGGTTTGGACCCTTCTTCAATCAGTTAATGCTGTTTTATTGCCACATGTACGTAGCTACAGTGGAATTATTTGTTTTTGCTCACAACGCACAAAGTGTAGGACTGGTGCGAGCAGTGATCGATGGTTGGCAATGATTCGATGGGCTAAGGAGCCTGGTTCAGTACTGTGTCTCTAAACTAAACAGTGGCCTCATGTGTTTGTGTGCCTGTGAAGGAATGTTTTACAAGGAGAGGAAATTCATAAGTTCATGTTATAGGAGTAGAATTAGGCCATTCAGCCCATCGAGTCCACTCCGCCATTCAATCATGGCTGATCTCTGCCTCCTAATCCCATTCTCCTGCCTTCTCCCCATAACCCCTGAAACCCGTACTAATCACAAATCTGTCTATCTCTGCCTTAAAAATATTCATTGGCCTCCACGGCTTTCTGAGGCAATGAATTCCACAGATTCACCACCCTCTGACTAAAGAAATTCTCCCTCATCTCCTTCCTAAAGGAACGTCATTTAATTCTGGGGCTACGACCTCTGGTCCGAGACTCTCCCACAATTAAGTCCACAGATCCACCACCCTCTGAAATTGATGTTGACAATTTGTGCTTTGTGTCGCAATATTTAAGTAACGCATCTTAGATCCAGACGCATCTTCTTGCATCCTGCACGACCTGTTGCTAGAGTATTATCCGCACACGATGGCTCTTAGAAGTTATCAAAAAGCTCATTTATCGTGCTACGAGGCAATGAATTCAGTGAAGAGTCGAAGACAGTTTTTTTAATGTGAAAAAACTATCCGGCAGCTGGAATACATTTGGATAATTTTATCCTGGAAGTAGCACAGTTCTTCAATAGGTTAACAGAAAATCTTGGCTCCGATCTTCTTTCCCCCCTCTGGCCTCCTAAGTGGATGTATCACGATGCACTCTCAACAAAAATAAGTCTCTGTAATCTCCTGGTTTTAAAAAAACTATTTATTTGAAAAAAATGTAAGTAAATGGGTGAGACTGAAATGAGCTGAAACGTTTAGTTTTTAGTTTTAGAGATACAGCGCGGAAACAGGCCCTTGGGCCCACCGAGGGCATGCTGACCCAGCGATCCCCATACACTACCACTACCCTACACACACTAGGGACAATTTACAATTATACCAAGCCAATTAACCCACAAACCTGTACGTCTTTGGAGTGTGGGAGGAAACCAGAGATTCTGGAGAAATCCACGCTGGTCACGGGGAGAACGTACAAACTTCGTACCAACAGCACCCGTAGTCAGGATGTAACCCGGGTCCCTGGCGCTGCGAGGCAGCAACTCTACCGCCATGCCGTTGTGCCATGCATGTTAACAAGGTACAGATACTTGTAATGATACTGAGGGACCTGTAGGCCTGTTTTTTTTTGTTCCAACTGGTCTTTCACTGAAGATAGACACAAAGAGCTGGAGTAACTCAGCGGGTCAGGCAGCATCTCTGGGGAAAAGGCAGAGGTGGCGTTTTGGGTCGAGACACCTTCCTCAGACTGCGAGTCAGTAGAAAGGGAGTCTCTCACTGATTTATTTCTGAAAGGGTTTCAGGGTGATTGCAGGTGGTGAAAAGTAAACTTTCAAATGTTGAGCCAAAATCATGGTAATATGTGGCGGAACTATCTCTCAACAAGATTTATGGCTTGTCGGCCAGAATCATAAGTCAAACTCTACAGTTACGCACTTAGCACATAGTCACTGGGACCAGGGGCGGCTTCTCAGAAATTACAGAATGAACAAGACAAAATATGCAAGTGGGCAGAACAATCACAGCTACAATTTAATACAGAAAAATGCACAGTCCTGCAGATTGGGAGAAATCAAATTGGCGGTGCATGCACTCTGGGGGTTGCTTATGCAGGAAGATGATGATCCATGATCGGACTTTGCTGGCTTTACCTTGTGCAGAACGCTGTTCGCGTCAGTCTGAAGAAGGGTCTCGACCCGAAACGTCACCCATTCCTTCTCTCCAGAGACGCTGCCTCACCCGCTGAGTTATCCCCCCTCATTGTGGGGGAATAACTCATTTTCCCCTGTGAGGGAAGGCACAAAGTCCAGTCCCCATCCCCTTGTCCACCCATAGTCGGGCCTATTGAGGCCTCCGCAGTCGCCGCTACGGGGCCCGATGTTTCAGGCCCTTGTTGCCGGGTGATGGTGCTCCGGCGTCGGGTGAACCCTCTCAGTGGCTTGGGATACCTGGAACGGCCACTTCCTTAGACCACAGCTTCCAAAGCCGACAGGAGCTTCACCACTGGCGATCTCAGCGAAAGATCCCAGGCTCCCGATGTTAAAGTCAGCGCCGCCGCCGCCCGCGGCTGGCCGCTGCAAAGTCCCGCAGCTCCGCGATATTCAATCGGTGGTCTCAGCATTCCGGAGCTCCAGTGCAGCGACCCGGGCAAGGCATCGCCCGTTCCACTCCGCGATAGCGCTCCAGCGCTGCTCCGCCGCCGAAGCCAAGGTTCTGGCCGGTCCCGTCAGGAAACGCCGCTCCAGACCCCGATGGTAGGTCGCGAGGACGGGTCGAGATGCTGCTGGTACTGCGAAATATAGTTTCCCCCTTCCCCCCCACCCCCTCCCCAACCCCCTCCGCCCCACACATAAAAAGAATAGACCTCCAAACAACACGTTTTAACGTACTATAAATAAAAAAAAGAAGTAACAGGACAGACAGCTGCAGGCAGGGCAGCCACACCCAACTGGACGGCTAAACAGTGAAGGCCTAGCCTGCTAAAAAGTCGGTCAAAGTGATTTCAAACAGAAATATCTGGCTCTGATCTGGACAGAAAGGAGAAGAAAATTGGTTGAAGTTGGAAAATTTGTCTAAGAAGGAACTGCAGATGCTGGAAAATCGAAGGTACACCAAAATGCTGGAGAAACTCAGCGGGTGCAGCAGCATCTATGGAGCGAAGGATATAGGCAAAGTTTCGGGCCGAAACATTGTTGGCTGGGGAAGAGGCGATAACAAAGCGATACGGGGGATGCAAGCAGTGGAACTGTGGTGGCGAATCTGTGGAATTCATTGCCACAGACGGCTGTGGAGGCCAAGTCAGTGGATGTTTTTTAAAAGGTGGAGAAAGACAGATTCTTGATTAGTACGGGTGCCGGGGGTTATGGGGAGAAGTCTGGAGTGGAATGATGGAGTCGAGTGAAGGGCTAAATGGCCTTATTCTGCTACTAGAACTTACGAATTTATATACTTGCAGGACGTCTAGGATGGGGCGGGAAGGGCTGGCGGGCGGGCGAGGTTTGCAGGGGTAACTTGAAATTAGAGATTTTGTTTTTTCTGAGGAGCAAGAGAATGCAGAAGTTGCAACACTGTTCTGATCCAAAACATGTGTTAAGTTCTATAGGATCTGCGATGTAGACTTGTGCCAATTCATATTAGCTTCCCCCTCAAGTATGTAGCTGAAGCAAGTCACCAGATGGTGTTAGGTCTGCTCTTGTTTTTCGGAAATTTGGTTTCAAACTAATTTGATGGAAGGCGAGACATTTTTGTAAGCTACTTCTCATCCCATTAATCGATCTTTTTGCTTTCAGCAACAATGTTTTTTTTTAAACCTACTAGCATTATGAGGTTTTTTTTTTAAAGAAAGAGCTGCAGATGCTGGAAAAATCGAAAGGTAGACAAAAATGCTGGAGAAACTCAGCGGGTGAGGCAGCCTCTATGGAGCGAAGGAATAGGTGACGTTTCGGGTCAAGATGTCACCTACAGGGAAGGGATTCCATGCCAGTGGGCCACATGAGTGGCAAGGGCGGGGAATAAATTTGTGTGATTTGTGTAAACAGTTTTGAATGTACATATGTATAGCCTCCGAGAATGTCGGATGGAGTCTTGTAAGGATCATGTATTGGACATATTTATTTCTCGAATAAAGTATATTTTTAAATATTTAAAAAATATGGGGCATGTTGGTTGGCATGGGCAAGATTGGCTGAAGGGCCTGTTTACATCCTGTGTGACTATCTCTCTCACTCTCTCTCTCTCTATCTAAGAGGGTGGAATATTTGTCCTGCTGTCATTTCTTATAGAAGTTCACAGTTAATATTCGGTTTCCTGTCTCACACAGACGCATCCCCCAGGCTCTCTGGCAAGGCTCAGCTTTATAAAGCAACAAGGCAAGAGACTGCAAGCTGCATGATATACTGCATGGAACACTGCTCAACATAGACCAGCTCCACGGGAAGTGTAAGTCACACTCTTATTTAGTGAGAAGCTTGAATGCATTGTGTTGTGGACTGTGTTTACGCAGACTTGGATACATACTATTTGGTCTTGGGATCTTAAGTAATCAGATTCACTATGATAGGTAGACAAAAAATGCTGGAGAAACTCAGCGGGTGAGGCAGCATCTATGGAGAGAAGGAATAGGTGGCATTTTGGGTCGAGACCCTTAAAAATAAGGGAAGGGATTCCATGCCTGTGAAGAAGGGTCTCGACCCGAAACGTCACCTATTCCTTCTCTCCATAGATGCTGCCTCACCTGCTGAGTTTCTCCAGCATTTTTTGTCTACCTTTGATTTTTCCAGCATCTGCAGTTCTTTCTTAAAAATTCACAGTGGTGAACTGCACAGTGGCGCAGCGGCAGAGCTACTGCCTCACAGCGACTGAGACCCGGGTTCGATCCTGACAACGGGTGCTGTCGGTACGGAGTTTGCACGTTCTCCCCGTGACCTGCATGGGTTCTCTCCGGGATTTTTGCTTTCCTCCCACACTCCAAAGCCATACAAGCGTGTAGGTTAATTGGCTTGTAATAAATGTAAATTGTCCCCAGTGTGTGTAGGATAGTGTTAATGCACTTATTGGTGTGGACTCGGTGGGTGAGAGGTCCTGTTTCCGCGCTGTATCTCTAAACTAAAATAAAAAGTAGGCAAGATGTTTGCGCTTTGCCTTTCGCAGTGGGGCTGATCTGGCCTTGATCAGATCATATTGGAGTTGAATTAAAGGCTGAATCACTTCTCTCTGTTGCATTTAAAGTGTCGTTAGGATTGTATGAATGATGGTACTGCAACCGTCCAAGTTATTCAGACTCTTGCCTTAACGGCCTGTCCCACTTGGGCGACCTAATCCGCGAGTTCTGGCGGGTTTGCCCTCGACTCATACGCGCAGCATGGTCGCCACGAGGTCGTAGGAGGTCTTCGTAACTCTCCTTCATGCTCGAGAGTGGTCTCTGCGTACTCGAGGCCTCAGCTAGGTCGCGGCGTTTTTTTTTCAATATGTTAGAAAAGGCCCGCAAGTAAAAAATGGTCGCCATGGAAAAAAATCAATACTTTTTTATTCTAAACTCTAGAATATATATCTCTAAACTAAACTAAAAATTAAAACAGAGTATCTATCTACTATATATATAAAACTCAAATCAGTCCGCCTGCAGTACGGCTGCATTTCTTCCTTTGATTCATTGCCACGCCCAATCCAGATGCTCAATCTCCGAGATATTTTCCATTTCGGTAGAGATTTCGCTTTTCTTTCTAAGTATCCGCTCCTCATTTCATTTCGTCGTGTTGAAGTACATGTTTTTAATCAAATCCTTCTCCCCCACCCCCCACCCACCCCCAAGTATTTCAAAAATAAACAGGCTTCTCAATTTACATGTCAGCTTCCAACACACTTCGAAACAAAGTTGCAAGAGAGGAACACTGAACTTTTCACTGCTGCAGCAGGCAGGGGAGGGCTGCAATCTTACATTTGGGAACGGGCTCAGTTCCAATGGAGGAGACGGGTGCATGGTGGAATATTGGGTTGGGGGATCACACCATTGGGGGAGCAGACCCAACGGGTCTGCACTTGGTCTAGTGTACTATAACACCAGGATAAGTGCTCAACCAAGAAAACCATGTACAAAGCCAAAGTAGTATCTAAATTGCTAATACACATTTAAATTGTAGAACAATAACTAGCGCCATATTCAATAATAGGCTAATAACTTCAACTAACCAAATAATGCTTGCTTTTCCCTCTCTCTCCGTCCATCCCCCATCCTAGTTCTCTGACTACTTCCAGTTTCCTCCTGATTAAATATTACTGAATGTTTAAGAAAGAACTGCAGATGCTGGAAAAATCGAAGGTAGACATAAATGCTGGAGAAACTCAGCGTGCGAGGCAGCATCTATGAAGCGAAGGAATTACTGAATGTGTGCCCCATTGTCATCTACCCCATAGCTAACAATGTACCATTCTCCATTTCCTTGACCAACATCCCCTTTAATCTGTCTTTTCACACCTTACCCTTCCATATCTCTCCCCTGATTCTCGGTCTGAAGAAGGGTCTCGACCCAAAACATCACCCATTCCTTCTTTTCAGAGATGCTGCCTGTCCCGCTGAGTTACTCCAGCAATCTGGGTCTGGCTTCAATAAAAAGCTGCCTACAAAAGATCATAAAGTCATAGGTGATAGGAGTAGAATTAGGCCATTCGGCCCATCATGTCTGCTCCGCCATTCAATCATGGCTGATCTATCTCTCCCTCCTAATCCCATTCGCCTGCCTTCTCCCCATAACCCCTGACACCCGTACTAATCAAGAATCTATCTCTCTCTCCCTTAAAATATATCCATTGACTTGGCCTCCACAGCCTTCCGTGGCAATGAATTCCACAGATTCACTGCCCTCTGACTAAAGAAATTCCTCCTCATCTTCCTAAAGGAACGTCCTTTAATTCTGACAGTATGACCTCTCGTCCTAGACTCCCACTAATGGAAACATCCTCTCCACATCCACTCTATCCAGGCCTTTTGCTATTCGGCACATTTCATGTTAACTAACCTATAGTTCAGAAGCCAGTACATCATTGGGGTGATCAAGTGGGCACCTCCCTTCACTGGTGCTCTGTTGAGTTATGCATTACCAAGCAAAGATTAGCTAAGGAAATGAAAAGATAAATAGGAGAAATATCGGCATTAGTGGCAGCAAAGTATCAAGCCCGTAGGTTGTGAACTACGAGTGTCACATTCACTAAAACTTCAGACAGAAGCAGAGCTCGACAAACAAGAGAATGGTAATGAAAATGAATCAAAATGAATGGCAGCTCCTGTCATGATGATTCCTATGGCTGATGAAATCGGTTAGATTGTGGAATTATTCATTGACCGTAAAATGACCCTAAAACAGGCGGTTAATGACAAGCAACACCTGATCTCTAGACTTCTTGTGCAGAACATAGCAGGAGCTACAGGAAGTTCTTCATAAATTACACTCGTTGCGCGCACACACACACACACACACACACACACACACACACACACACACACACACACACACACACACACACACACACACACACACACACACACAAACATAAACACACACACACACACACACACACACACACACACACAGATACACACACACACACACACACACAGATACACACACACACACACACACACACACACACACACACACACACACACACACACACACTTATTTCATTGTAGACATGGTAAAGCAACATCAGTGTAAGAAGGAAATGCAGGTGCTGGTTTACACCCAAGGTAGACACCAAATGCTGGAGTAACTCAGCCGGTCAGGGAGCATCTCTGGAGAAAAGAAATAGGTAACGCTTCGGGTCGAGACCCTTCATCGGTCTCGGGCACGGGTGTCAAGGGTTATGGGGAGAAGGCAGGAGAATGGTGTTAGGAGGGAGAGATAGATCAGCCATGATGGAATGGTAGAGCAGACATGATGGGCTGAATGGCCTAATTCTGCTCCTAGCACATGGCTTTATGATCTTTTGTAGACAGCGTTTTATTAAAGCCAGACACAGAATGCTGGAGTAACTCAGTGGGACAGGCAGCATCTCTGGAGAGAAGGTTGTTGGCATGGAAAAAGTAGGCCTGTTTTTCGTTCCATGTGGCTCTATGGTTCCAATGGGCCTGACCCACTTGGCCATTTTTTAGGCAACTGCCGGCGACTGTCAGAGACGTAGACAACCTGCGTCATCCTGGGTACAACCTACGACAGCGCCCACGTCAGGAGAAGTCAAGCTACGCTCATTGGCGTCAAACCCACTGTCGACGAAATGTTTTCAACATGTTGAAAATTTAGCAACGACCAGAAAGACGCTACGGCTCTTTGCGCGACTGAGTAGACGACTTCCGGTGACCACCGGCGAACATGTGGCGACAAACTAGTCGCCTGTAGTTGCCTAAAAATTCGCCTGAGTGGGACAGGCCCGTTAGTCTCCCAAAGGCGTTGATGGACGCAGTGATTTTGATGAATTCTAACAAATCGAACATGGCAAGATAGACATAAAGAAGCTGAAGGGAGAGCAGGAATTGGATGTGTGTGTGTGTGGCAGGAGGCAAAGTCTTGACTGATGTTCTTGTGACAGGAAGGTTGTTATCTCCAGGCTCAGTCCTGGGTCCTTTGATTCTTGCAATACCACTGATGTGGACGTGAATATAGAGGACACACAACAAAAGCTTCTTCCTTTCAGCAGACCCTGTCAACGCCCTCCCATTTTACAATGCATTCCTTTTTCCTGGTGCTCATCTCCTTATCCTTATCCTGGTCTTGGTGAGACCACACCTGGAGTATTGCGTGCAGTTTTGGTCTCCAAATCTGAGGAAGGACATTATTGCCATAGAGGGAGTGCAGAGAAGGTTCACCAGACGGATTCCTGGGATGTCAGGACTGTCTTATGAAGAAAGACTGGATAGACTTGGTTTATACTCTCTAGAATTCAGGAGATTGAGAGGGGATCTTATAGAAACTTACAAAATTCTTAAGGGGTTGGACAGGCTAGAGGCAGGAAGATTGCTCCCGATGTTGGGGAAGTCCAGGACAAGGGGTCACAGCTTAAGGATAAGGGGGAAATCCTTTAAAACCGAGATGAGAAGAAACTTTTTCACACAGAGAGTGGTGAATCTCTGGAACTCTCTGCCACAGAGGGTAGTTGAGGCCAGTTCATTGGCTATATTTAAGAGGGAGTTAGATGTGGCCCTTGTGGCTAAGGGGATCAGAGGGTATGGAGAGAAGGCAGGTACAGGATACTGAGTTGGATGATCAGCCATGATCATATTGAATGACGGTGCAGGCTCGAAGGGCCGAATGGCCTACTCCTGCTCCTAATTTCTATGTTTCTATATTTACCCCAGCGACACTTGCAGAAAGTCCAGTCGCCGTTTTATTACGGTGACCTGCTACGACTATGACAGTCGCCTAAAAAAATCGCCTCGTGGGACAGGCCCTTTAGGCAGTCAGAACCTTTCTCCCAGGGTAGAAGTGACAGAGACTAGAGGTTCAGAGATAGGACGGGGAAACAGGCCCTTTGGTCCACCGAGTCGACCAGCACTAAAACAATTCTACGCACACACACACACACCAGGTGCAATTTACAATTCTACCAAAGCCTATTAACCGACAAACCTGTACGTCTTTGGAATGTGGAAGGAAACCTGAGAAAACCCACGCAGGTCAAAAGGGAGAACGTAAAAATCTATGTACAGACAGCACCCGTAGTCAGGATCAAACCCAGATCTTTGGTGCTGTAAGGCAGCAACTCGACTGCTGCACCACTGTGCTGCCCAAAGATCGAAGGAGGTTTTTTTTTCTCAAGACAGCAAGGGATTGGAATACCCTGCCAGCCAACATCAGAGATCTCCAAAACATCAACCCATACAAAGATGTAACTCTAAAAACACCTCCATCTCGACTAGCACGTCCACCATGGTCATAGTGCTGAGTGGTGCTCAACCTGGAGCTCTTCAGCGTACTTCATCCAGGCCCAGACCCAGACCCAGACCCAGACCCAGAGCAGGGCGGGACCTTTTACGCAGAGGATACTGGGTACCTGCAACGCGCTCTTAGGGCTGGTGGCAGAGACAGACATGATAGTAGAGTTAGAGAGGGTTTTAGAAAGGCATGTGGACATGCAGGGAATGGAGGGGGGTGCGTCCCGTGCAGGCAGCTGAGATGAGTCTATCTTTGGCATTATGTTCGGCACCAATGTCATGGCCGAAGGGCCGAAGGGCCTGAGGCTGTGCTGTACTTTTATAAGTCCCATGTTCTAACAGATGGTGTGGTTGATGGGAGGAAGTCTTCAATTGTAGGAAGATGGAAATAATCTCCTCAGTTGGACAGCAAACTGGACTTTCACCAGGGGAAGTGTGATATTGTGCATTTGGGACTTGCAGCAAGCTGAGGGGGTGGACAATAAGTGGAAGGATGTTGAGAGGTGGAGGAAAATAAAGGGGTCCTAGAAATGCCCATCCACACATCCTCAAATATGGCCGCATAGATCAGATCAAACTGGTTTAAAAGGCAGCCAGGATGTTTTCCTTCTCAGCCAAGACCTTTACTAACAGAGATGTAATGCTGAGGATTTATAAGGCACTAGTCAGACCGCATTTGGAATATTGTGAGCAGATCAGGGCCCCATATCTGAGGAGAGATGTGTTGGCGTTGGAGAGGGCCCAGAGGATGTTTGCGGGAATGATCCTGGGGATGATTGGGTCAATATACGATGAGCGTTTGACGCCACTGGGCCTGTAATCGCTGGAGTTTAGCAGGATGAGGGGAAGGAACTCTTCCATTTGAAACAAAAGTGTATTTTCTTCCAGGTCTTCGGTTTCCTCCCACACTTCAAAGACGTACAGGCTTGTAGGTTAATTGACTTCGGTAAAATTGTAAATTGTGTGTAGGATTGTGCTAGTGTGTGGGGTGATCGCAGGTTGGCGCAGACTCAGTGGGCCGAAGGACCTGTTTCTGTGCTGTATCTCTAAAGTTTAAAGTCTAAAGTATACTTCCATGCTGAGCCGAGCAGAGTAGTTGAAGAACTGTACGCACCAATAGCAAGGGCTTGACTTCAGGCCTTGCTCAATGGGCGTGTGCACCTATCTTGGGCCAGTAACAGGCATTAGGGCTGAAGGGCCTTTTCCTGTGCTCATAGAGTGACTGGACTATGAGTCTCATAGAGTCCAGTGTGGAAACAGGCCTTTCAGCCCAACTTGTCCATACCGGCCAACAATGTCCCAGCTACACCAGTCCCACTTGGCTGCACTTGGTCCATATCCCTCCAAACCTGTCCTATCCATCTACCTGTCTAACTGTCTCTTAAACGATGGGTTAGTCCCAGCCTCAACTACCTCCTCTGGCAGCTCGTTCCATACACCCACCACCCTTTGTGTGAAAAAGTTACCCCTCGGATTCCTATTAAATCTTTTCCCCTTCACCTTGGAAACAAAGCTCAGACTGCGGCATGCTCCGTGCAGTCGGCCGCGAGGGTCAAAGGTTGACCTCAGGGAGAATTAATGCACACCTGGCCCTTGGATGGAGGGAGATGGAGCGTGCAGTCACGGCATCAATCATGGGGCAGGTGGGGTGCATGTAAAACCTGCGAAAGAGTACGCTTGAACAGATCAGGCCATTGGGGCTTTAAGCCACAGGGTCAATTCAGCATACAGCTGCACTCTGAACACTAGGTTAAGATAAACCCCTGAGAGATTTATCATTGTGGACTCCTCGGGTAGAAAGTGGACGTGGTGTGGTGGCACGGTGGTGCAGCGGTAGAGTTGCTGCCTTACAGCACTTTCAGCGCCAGAGATCCTGGTTTGATCCCAACAACGGGTGCTGTATGCATGGAGTTTGTACGTTCTCCCCGTGGGGTTTCTCCAAAATCTTCGGTTTCGTCCCACGCTTTGCTCCAAAGACGTGCAGGTTTGTAGATTGATTGGCATAGTTATAAATGTAAAATATTGTCCCTAGTGTGTGTAGGGTAGTGTTAATTGGCGGGGATCGCTGGTCAGTGCGGGCTTGGTGGGCCGAAGGGCCTGTTTCCGCGCTGTATCTATAAACTAAA
The DNA here is from genome assembly GCF_028641065.1 of Leucoraja erinaceus. Taxonomy (NCBI): domain Eukaryota; kingdom Metazoa; phylum Chordata; class Chondrichthyes; order Rajiformes; family Rajidae; genus Leucoraja; species Leucoraja erinaceus. The sequence continues at coordinate 27,635,343 of NC_073400.1, read as the reverse complement.
CGTGTCAGTAAAGAGACCATTGAACTATTATAGAAGCCATAATGCATTTAATGACGGTTCAAGTAGGGATGGGGGGGGGGGGGGGGGGGGGGGGGGGTTTCGGGTCGAGACCCTTCTTCGGAATGGAGCGAAACGTCTCCCATTCCGTTTCACCCGAGATGCTGTATGTCCCGCTGAGTTGCTCCAGCCTTTTTGTGCCAATCTCCGGTTTAAACGCGATGGCTGGTCAAGTTATTTGCTGCTTGTTTGCCTGCTAGGTGTCGGCGAAGAGGAGCCAGCCCAGAGGACAACTGGGTTCCCAGTGCACTCGGGGAGCGCTTCACCGGCAGAAATGCTGCCAAGGGAAGGAAGACTACCACAGCTTGGATTGCTGTTCATCTTGATCCTCGGCCAACACGTCACCTCCATCGAAGTCCCTCGCGACTGTAAGTGTTGCATCTCTGACAGCGCGATGGTCGGCAGTGAATGGGAGGGATGCGACAACTGACTGGAGAACGCATTAAGGGCCAATTTCCCACCCAACTCAACAAGACTTTGCACGGTTCACATGCTTGATCAATGGTGTTTTATCATTAATGACTTATTATTATTAATGTTTAGTGTTTTCTGAGTCATTCGTAACTGTCACTGCATGTCATGTTGTTACTTGTGGGCGGAGCACCAAGGCAAATTCCTTGTATGTGACTACTTGGCCAATAAACTTACTTACTTACTTACTTAACAAATAGGAAACATTAACGAGCATTTATATTAATTACTAAGCTGTGTAAATGGAACAGTTAAACAACAAGGAGCGCATTTGTGTAGACATATCATTTTTATTTGTGTATCAATTGGCAGTTTTTTAACATTTAAGTGGTAAATGATATATTCCTACGTTTATTGGAAGATAAATAGTTTACAAAAATATGAACAGATTTGAAGTAATCAGGTCCCAATATTTTAGAAGTTATTTACACTGATAACACAACTTTTTCCAATAATCAAAATTACCATTATAAGTTCCTGTTCTAAGAGCAGAATTAGGCCATTCGGCCCATCAAGTAATCCACCATTCAATCATGGCTGATGTACCTTTCCCTCTCAACCCCATTTTATTATAATATATTAAAATAATGTGTAATTTTTTTGATATAACCGCATAATTATATAATGTCAAGCTCATTTTTTAATATAATTAAAAGATAAAACGCTGGGGATGTGCAGCAGGTCAGGCAGCGTCTGTGGAGGGAGAGTGTTTCAGGACAATACTAGTGAACAATCAACAACCTGAAATATTAACGGTGGCGCAGCGGTAGAGCTGCTGACGCACAGCGCCAGAGACCCGAGTTCGATCCTGACGACGGGTGCTCTCTGTACGGGGTTTTTACGTTCTCCCCGTGACCTGCGTGGATTTTCTCCGAGATCTTCGGTTTCCTCCCACACTCCAAAGACGTGCAGGTTTGTAGCTTAATTGGCTTGGTAAAATGTAAAATTGTCCCTCGCATGTGTAGGATAGTGTTAATGTGCGGGGATCACTGGTCAGTGCGGACTCGATGGGCCGAAGGGCCTGTTTCCACGCTGTATCTCTAAACTAAACTAAACTAAATTCTATTCCTCTTTCCATAGTTGCTGCCTGACCTTATGCACATTCCCAACCCTTTGTGTTTCAATTTCTGATATCTTGCATCTGCTGTTGTTTAACTTCTTATTAGTACATTAATGAATTAGTATCGTAATGAATTTCACTGATTTATTACTAGGCTTTGTTAACAAGTAGTTTTTTAATGAATATGTTATAATTAATATATATAATAGACTGAGCAATGCATATTAACAAGTAGCAATCACTAATGATCAGTGTACAAATATTAATTGTATATTAATAGCCAACACGTTGGTCATAGACTTTATTTCTTTTCACTAACCTGTTTATTTCCTCATCTCTATTTTCCTTCAATTTGCCTGCAATGGGACAAAAGCAAATCTTCAGAATCAGTGTAAGTTTGGCCTGTTTCTCTTGTGCTTGTAACCTTCAGATGCCGAGTTGAGTAAACCTCCGCTCAATTGTAATGGATAGGCTATAGTTTTAGTATTGGAGATACAGCATGGAGGCAGGCCCTTTGGCCCATCGAGCCCATGACGGCCATCGATCACCCCTTTCGCACTCGTTCTCCTCTGCCTGCACGCGATCCACATCGCACCATTCCCCGCACATCCATGTGTCGATCTAAAAGCCTCTGTAACACCACTATCATAACAGCCTCATTACAGGCCCCCTGTTAAATCTTGCACCATACATCAGCTTTAAACTTTGCCCCTCTTATCCTAAAGCTATGCCCTGTAGTTTTTTACCTTCCCCCCCCCCCTCCCCCCCCCCAACCCCTGAGGGAAAAAGAATAATGGGTCCCAAGGGAAGCACGGTGGCGCAGCGGTAGAGTTGCTGCCTTAGAGCACCAGAGACCCAGGTTCTATCACGACTACAGGTGCTGTCTGTACGGAGTTTGTACGTTCTCCCCCCTGTGACCTGTGTGGGGTTTCTATGGGTGCTCCGGTTTCCTCCCACACTCCAAAGGCATACACGTTTGTGGGTTAATTGGCTCGGTTTCAATGTAAATTGTCCCGAGTGTGTGCAGGATAGTGTCAGTGTGTGGGGATCGCTGGTCGGCACGGACTCGGTGGACCGAAGGGCCTGTTTCCACGCTGTATTTCCAAACTATAAACTAAACTGAACAGCAACCTTTCGACCACATCAATCAACGATGCAGCAAAAATAAAACGACTAAAATTGACTCGATGGGCCGAAGGGCCTGTTTCCGCGCAGTATCGCTAAACTGAGCTGCACTCGATTAAAGGAAGGGTCACGACCCAAAAGGTCACCCATCCATGTCATCTCTCCAGAGCTGCTGCCTGACTGACCCGCTGTGTTACTCCAGCACTTTGTGCCTAACTTTGAGATAGATCCAGACTTTGGTTGTGTTGTCCTGTCTCTATCGCATGTTGCGGCACGTTGATGTTATTGTCTCCTTCAATCTGCTTCTCACAGTGGCGCAGCCTCCCACCATCACCAAGCTGTCTCCAAAGGATTACATTGTCGATCCACGGGACAACGTAGTCATCGACTGTGCAGGGAAGGGGAACCCAACCCCCATGTAAGTAGCCGGCTGTGTGCGCAGCTCAGAGTGTGGCTTGGCAGGGTGGCGGAGGGAGGGCTCGGATAACTGTGCGGCACGGTGGCGCCTGAGACCCAGGTTCAATCCCGACTACGGGAGCTGTCCGTACGGAGTTTGCACGCTCTCCCCGTGTCCCGCGTGGGGTTTCTCCGGGATCTCCGGTTTCCTCCCACACTCCAAAGACGTACAGGTTTGTAGGTTAATTGCCTTGGTATAAATGTAAATTGGGCCTAGTGTGTGTAGGATGGTGTTAATGTACAGGGTGATTGCTGGTCGGCGCGGACCCCTGTGGGCCGTAGGGCCAATTTCCGCGCTGTATCTCTAAACTAAACTTAAAAAAACCCGCACAGTGAACGAGATCCACCGCGGGAAGCCATTTGGGAGCAACTATGGACCATTACTGCCCTCCAGTGTTGGAAGCACGATACTGCAACCTGGATTGGTGCACTGTGTAACTTAGAATGAAAGGATAATTCAATAGTACTTTATTTTCACATGTACCTAAACGCAGTGAAATCCTTTTGGTTTAGTTTAATTTAGATATAAGGCATTGAAACAGGCCCTTTGGCCCACCGAGTCCACTAGTTCTAGGTTATCCCACTTTCTCATCCACTCCCTGTAGATGGAGTCCTTAGAATGATAGGGTCGTGCAAGAGTACTTGGTTACTTGGTTGAGAGATACAGCGCAGAAACAGGCCCTTCGGCCCACCGAGACCGCGCCGACCAGCGATCCCCGCACACTAACACCACTAAGGTAGACAAAAATGCTGGAGAGACTCAGCGGGTGAGGCAGCATCTATGGAGCGAAGGAAATAGGCAACGTTTCGGGCCGAAACCCAACTTCAGACCCGAAACATTGGCTATTTCCTTCGCTCCATGGATGCTGCCGCACCCGCTGAGTTTCTCCAGCATTTTTGCCTGCCTTCGATTTTCCAGCATCTGCAGTTCCTTCTCAAACACACTAATACCACAATCCTACTTCACACACGAGGGACAATTTACAATGACATCAAGCCAATTAACCTGCACACATCCACGCCTCTGGAGTGTGGGAGGAAAGCGGAGCTTCCCAGGGGGAAACCCCACGCATGTCGCGGAGAGAACGTACAAACTCTGTACGGAGAGCAGCCATGGTCAGGATCGAACCTGGGTCTCTGGCGCTGTAAGGGAGCAGCTCAACGGGTGCTACCCCAACTGACCGACTGACTTGTGTCCCCACAGATTCTCGTGGACTCGCAATGGAAAGTTCTTCAACGTTGCCAAAGACTCCAGGGTGTCGATGAGGTCGCGGTCGGGTACCCTGGTCATGGACTTCCGATACAGTGGGCGGGCTGAGGACTACGAGGGGGAGTACCAGTGCTCGGCCAGGAATGACCATGGCACAGCCCTCTCCCACAAAATACACCTCCAAGTCTCCAGTAAGAGGGGAACGGAGTCCGAAACTGTTTGGGTTACGGGTCAATTGAGCCACCTACAGTACGTGGGGCACAAAATGTTGGAGTAACTCAGAGGAACCGGCTTACTCCAGCATTTTGTGTCTACCGATGTTGGGGGCATCCAGAACCAGGGGCCACAGTTTAAGAATAAGGGGTAAGCCATTTAGAACGGAGACTAGGAAACACTTTTTCTCACAGGGAGTGGTGAGTCTGTGGAATTCTCTGCCTCAGAGGGCGGTGGAGGCCGGTTCTCTGGATACTTTCAAGAGAGAGCTAGATAGGGCTCTTGAAAATAGCGGAGTCAGGGGATATGGGGAGAAGGCAGGAACGGGGTACTGATTGGGAATGATCAGCAATGATCACATTGAATGGCGGTGCTGGCTCGAAGGGCCGAATGGCCTACTCCTGCACCTATTGTCTATTGTCTATTGTCTACCTTTGTATTAAACCAGCATCTGCAGTTCTTTCCTGCACCTAAGTGGGAGTTTGACTTCAGCTGCATACAATAACTAATTTGAAGTGAATTATAATTTATGTTGTTTTATATACCCCAGGTTATCTATTAACAACCTTTGATTCACGGAGCCAACAAGCCCCATCTACACTTGCCCCGCCTGCCTGCATTTGGCCCATACCCCTCTGAACCTGTCCTATGCATGTACCTGTCCAATTGTATTTAAAACTTTGTGACAGTACCTGCCTAAACTGCCTCCTCTGGCAGCTCGTTCTATAGGCCCTCCACCCTTTGTGTAAAAAAAGATGTGCCTTGGGTTCCTATTAACTCTTTCCCCCTCCCTCACCTTAAACCTATGTCCTCTGGTGAGTTTAGTTTGAGTTTAGTCTATTGTCACGTGTACCGAGGTACAGTGAAAAGCTTTTGTTGCGTGCAAACCAGCTAGCGGAAAGACAATACATGATTACAATCGAGCCGTCCACAGTTAGGGTTGCCAACTGTCCCGTATTAGCTGGGACATCCCGCATATTGGGCCAAATTGGTTTGTCCCGTACGGGATTGCCTTTGTCCCGTATTTGACTGCTACTCCTCGGGTCGATCATCGGTTCATGAGTTGAATGGGGTGGTGGACTTTGCCGAACTCCTCAGCTGGCCCGCTGACTGGGCTTTGTGTGCAGTCCAGCACCCGGGCCAACTCATCATTCACCCAGCCACGGCCGAGTCGGTCAACGAATTGCCGTCGGGATGGCAAAAGGTCCCGTATATTGTGAGAAAGTTGGCAACCCTATCCACAGTGTACAAATGACTTCCCATACTCTGTGTAAAAGAAGAAGGGTTTCGGCCCGAAACGTTGCCTATTCCCTTCGCTCCATAGATGCTGCTGAGTTTCTCCAGCTTTTTTGTGTACCTTCAATTTTCCAGCATCTGCAGTTCCTTCTTAAAAACTCTGTGTAAAAGACACTGTGTGTTTACCCTATCTATCCCTCTGATCTTATACAACTCTATAAGATTACTCCTCCTCATCCCGTGCTCCAAGGAATACAATTCCAGTATTTTGGTGTCTATCTTCGGTGTAAACCAGCGCCCCGACATGTTGCAGTTCCTAGTTTCACTCTTTATGCTGCTGTGACGTGTACCTGACTGAGGGACACTGGTGTTTTGTGTCATTTTGTTTTTGTGTCACATGTCATTGTGTTTTTTCACGCACAGAGGCGCCACTCTGGAGGAGAGGCAACGTGGAGCCGATCGTGGTCCAGGAAGGAGTCTCTGTGACGTTGCCCTGCCAACCTCCCGCTGGCCTGCCCCCTCCTGTCATCTTCTGGATGAACAGCAGTAAGTTTCGCTCAGTCGAATCTGGGCATAAAAGGTTCTTGCAAAGGTCGAACATTCATCCAGAATGTCTTGTTCTGTTTTTTTTTTTAGTTTTTAGTTTTATAGATACAGCGCGGAAACAGGGGCCTTCAGCCCACCGAGTCCACGCTGACCAGCGATCCCCCCCCGCACACTAACACTATCCTACACACACTAGGGACATTTTACACATGCAGCAAGCCAATTGACCCGTACGTCTTTGGAGTGTGGGAGGAAACGGAAGATCCTGGAGAAAACACACACACAGGTCATGGGGAGAACATACAACCTCCGCACAGACAGCACCCGTAGTCGGGATCGAACCCCGGTCTCCGGCGCTGCAAGGCAGCAACTCTACCGCTACGCCACCATTTTAGAAATAGACTTTATTCAAGTAATGAATATATACAATACAGGAACCGTGCAAAAAAATCCATCCGACATTCTCGGAAGCCATACAAACATTCAACGCTATTTACACAAATTTATCCCCCGCCCCTGCCCACTCATGTGGCCCACTTGTGTGGAATCCCTTCCCTTATTTTTGAGGGGCATCTCCACCAACCCTGCCCCCCCATGTCTAGCAGTGGAAGGACCCTAGACTGTGGTCCTCCCCCACTGAGCCTTGGCGTTGGCTGCACCGAGCTTCAGTGCATCCCTCAGCACGCACTCCTGCAGTCTGCAGCGGGCCAGTCGGCCACATTCCCCGACGGACATCTCGCTCCGCTGGGAGGTCAACAAAGCTCGGGCAGACCAAAGGGCGTCTTTCACCGAGTTGATGAAACTTCCAGCTGCACTCGGTGTCAGTCTCTGAATGTGTCCCTGAATGAAGTCAAAATAGCCGACAAACCTGTAGATCTTTGGAGTGTGAGAGGAAACCAGAGCACCCGGAGAAAACCCACACGGTCGCCCGTAGTCAGGATCGAACCCGGAGGAGGTAGTTGAGGCTGGGACTATCCCAACATGTTAGAAACAGTTAGACAGGTACATGGATAGGACAGGTTTGGAGGGATATGGACCAAACGCAGGCAGGTGGGACTAGTGTAGCTGGGACATGTTGGCCGGTATGGGCAAATTGGGCTGAAGGGCCTGTTTCCACTCTGTATCACTCTATAATTGTTGACCATTAACCATTAATCATTGACCATTAATTATTGACCGTTAATTATTGACCATTAATTATTGACCATTGACCATTGACCACTGACCATTGATCACTGACCATTGATCATTGACCGTTGCTTGTTTTCAGACATGGACTTGATCCCTCAGGACACGCGGGTGTCTCAGGCGCTGAACGGCGATCTCTACTTCTCCAACGTGAAGCGCAGCGACGCTCGCTTCGATTACATCTGCAACGCCCGGTTCCCCTTCACTCAAACCATCCAGCAGAAAAACCCCATCACCATCAAAGTGCTGACCAGTGAGTATCCACCCCACCGTAATGGATTGTCCGTCTCTGTGTGGGCAACGGGTATCTGACCTGGGGATTGCAGTGGGATTCACTTGCTTTCAAATTGCAATTAACATGTTATACTGTAGTACAGTACAGCGCAAGGACAGGCCCCTTCAAAGCAATCAAACCGAACCATCCTATCAACTACCAGAGAGTGGTCCTGAGCTATTGGTACTGAGTTGGATGATCAGCCATGATCATATTGAATGGCGGTGCAGGCTCGAAGGGCCGAATGGCCTACTCCTGCACCTAATTTCTATGTTTCTATTATCTATCTCATTGGGGACCCTCGGGCTATCTTTAATTGCACTTTCTCGGACTTTATCTTGCACTAAACGTTATTCCCTTTATCATGTGTCCGTACACTGTTGATGACTTGATTGTAATCATGTGTTGTCTTTCCGCTGACTGGATAGCATGCAACAAATGCTTTTCACTGTACCTCGGGATAAGTGACAATAAACTAAATTAAACTAAACTTAACAAGTTAAACTGAGCTCATCCGCGTGCAATATCCCTCTATTCCACGTGCCTAAATAAAACCCTCGTAAACACTACTATTATATCTGCCTCCACCACCACCCCTGGCAACGTGTTCAAGGCCCTCACCATGCTTTCTGTAAAAGAACTTGCCCGCACATCCCCATTAAACATTCCCCAGCTTACCTTCTAGTTAATAGTGTTGGATATTTCCACCCTGGGAAAAATGTTTTGTCAGTCTCACCTGTCATAATCCCTTTCATCATTTTGTTTACCTATTACGATTTCCGTCTACTTCTTCGACCTCTCTACTTTAGACTGTGCTGCAAAAGTAGGGGCCACTACAGAGTCTGTGTGAGGTTCTTGGGTATCGTATGCAGATCATTGTTTTGAGAGGTTTACATGTTTACTAAAGCAGTACTCACTGGATGCCTTGGGGAAAGTGTAGGGGACATCTCAATGAAGAGTATCGAAGGGCCAATGGCCCACTCCTGCACCTATTGTCTATAGTCTCAGCTTCATGGCAAAGGCTGGAAAACCTAGGAGAGCTCTCCTTCGATCAGTGGGGGTGGAAGGAGGTGTGGATTTGGATCAAGGTGGAGAATTTCAGTGCCTAATGGGTGATGTTCAGTACCTAAAGGGCAGAGGTTTGACATAACTGACATAGGAACAAGGGAAGAGACTGGAGTGGACACAGTGATTTAGTTTATATGTCTGAAGAAGGGTTTCGACCCGAAACATTGCCTATTTCCTTCGCTCCATAGATGCTGCTGCAACCCCTGAGTTTCTCCAGCATTTTTGTGTACCTGGGATTTTAGTTTAGTTTAGTTTAGAGATACAGTGTGGAAACAGGCCCTTCGGCCCACCATGTCCGCGCTGATTGGCGATCACCAGCAATATCCCACACACTAGGGACAGTTTACAAGTTACAGATCCACAATTAACCTACAAACCTGTACGTCTTTGGAGCGTGGGAGGAGACCGGAGTACCTACGTAAGTCACTGGGAGAACCTGCAAACTCCGTACAGACAGCTCCCATAGTCAGGATCTAACCCGGGTCTCTGGTGCTGTATGGCAGCAACTCGACCGCTGCGCCACCGTGCCGCTCAAGATTGCTGCCCGTTTGCAGGAAGAACATGCAAACTCCACACAGAAAGCGCCTGTAGTTCGGAATCCAACCTATTTTGAGATCGAACTGAGCCACAGAAGCCGGGGGGTGAAAGCACGATGAGGATTCTCAGCGTGGTGCGCGATCCATTGACCTTTGAAAGGTTTGGTGATGAAGGCGTGAACTTTAGAGAAGATGCCGGCCGTTCTTTGTCAGAAGATGCCTAGTGCACGAAGTTGTATCCCAACAGTGGACCACATCTTTCTGAACCTCCAAGAAAGCAGAAGGAAAAAACAGAAAGCGAAAACTCCTTCTCAACCCAAATCACCGGCTATGCATTCCCTCCGCGGATGCTGCCTGACCCGCTGAGTTACGCGAGGAGCCTTAAAAAACTTGGAAAGAACTTTGCGTTTTTCTCAAGATTGATTGACTGAATGATATCAAGCGTGGAAATTGGCCCTTCGGTCCGCTGAGCCTGTGCTAGCCCTCGATGGCCCGTTTGCTAATTCCATGTCATCACAGTTTCACATCCACTCTCTCAACAGGAGAGGCAATTTCACAGAGGTCTATGAGCCTACGAACCCACACATCTTTGGGAATTGAGAGGAAACCCTGAGCGCCCGGAGGAAACCCACAGGGTCACAGGGAAATCAACCAAGGGTCCCGACGCTGTGAATCTGCAGAAAGTTCCCGATTGGAAACGTTGTCTGTCCATTCTCTCCACGGGTGCTGCCTGATCCACCGAGCCCGTTGTGTTTTACTGAGGCACTTTCCCATTTCCGTCTTGGCGTTCTCCAATAACGAAAGGTTTGCCCATCGGTGCCTCCAACATACAACTCCTTCTGGAGTTGCACATTCATCAGGTTTCCTTCAGATGTTCTTTGCATTTCAATTGATTTCTGGAGGACCCTTCTCCACAATCCCCTCCACCCCAGACCACCGAAAAGGCGTCAATCAGCAACAGAGCACATTTCACTCCAGCATGATACTGAAGAAGGGTCCCGACCCTGTCCATGTCCTCCAGAGATGCTGCCAGACCCGCTGAGTTACTCCAGCACTCTGTGTCATTTTCAGTGCAACCAGTTCCTAATTCCTAATTTCTACATAATGCTCGGTTATGCTGCAGTTTTAAGTTTTTAATTTTGCTCACCTGTTTAGTTTTAATATCATGGGTGTTATGATATTTGATATTCAGTTCACTGATCGGTAATGTAATGATAATTCTCCTTCCATCCCTCAGATATGCTTCTTGTGATAAATCTGTTCCTTTGCTGTTGCACTTGGCTCAGCTTACTTAATCCTCTTTACAATAATTGAATTGAATTGAATTCAAACATATAGAATTATAAAAGGACTGGACAAGCTAGTTGCAGGAAAAACGTTCCCAATGTTGGGTGAGTCCAGAACCAGGGGGGGGGCACAGTCTTAGAATAAAGGGGACTTTCCCTTTAAGACTGAGGTGAGAAAAAAAAACGTTTTCACCCAGAGAGTTGTGAATTTGTGGAATTCCCTGCCACAGAGGATAGTGGAGGCCGAGTCACTGGATGCATTTAAGAGAGAGTTAGATAGAGCTCTAGGGGCTAGTGGAGTTGAGGGATATGGGGAGAAGGCAGGCACGAGTTATTGATTTGGGACGATCAGCCATGATCACAATGAATGGCGGTGCTGGCTCGAAGGGCCGAATGGCCTCCTCTTGCACCTATTTTCTATGTTTCTATGCTTCTATGAATTGAATTGAATAAATAGACAATAGACAATAGGTGCAGGAGTAGGCCATTCGACCCTTCGAGCTAGCACCGCCATTCAATGTGATCATGGCTGATCATCCCCAATCAGTACCCCGTTCCTGCCTTCTCCCCATACCCCCCGACTCCGCTATCTTTAAGAGCTCTATTTAACTCTCTCTTGAAAGCATCCAGAGAACCGGCCTCCATCGCCCACTGAGGCAGAGAATTTTATTAGCCAAGAATGTAAACATACAAAGAATTTGCCTTGGTGCTATGCTCGCATGATATACAGTAGACAATTAAAAATAAAACATTATAATTTAACCATGTGAAGAATGAAATAAAATACTAGAGCACAAGGAGGCTACAGACTTTTGGTTATCGAGTACAGCTACTGCTCGTGGAAAAAAACCCTTTTCATGTCTGGCTGTGGTGGCTTTGACAGTCCGGAGTCGCCTTCCAGAGGGAAGTGATTCAAAGAGTTTGTGGCCAGGGTGAGAGGGGTCAGAGCTGATCTTACCCACTCGCTTCCTGGCCCTTGCAGTGTACAGTTTGTCAATGGGGGGAAGGTTGCAGTCAATAACCTTCTCGGCTGATCGAACGATTCGCTGCAGCCTCCGGATGTCGTGCTCGGTGGCCGAGCCGAACCAGACCCATGCGTGATGGAACGTTGTCGGGAAACGATGACAGCTTCCCATCGCCCTTCTTCCACTTGCCCTAACACCTGCCGTCCCACACCCTCTCTCCCTCGCGCACCCTCCTTTCTCGACAGCGTTCCCGTCGTCGTCCCCCCTCCCACGCCCTCCACCGCCCTCCCCTTCCCAAGTTCCCACGTTTCTCCCACCTGGACCGCCGAGCTCATTTAATGTTATTTGTTGCAGAGGATACCAATTACGAAACATTCCCAACTATTCTGAATGACACTGGCGGTGAGTTACGGCACGTTGCAGAGAAGTCTGTGTTCTAACCTTCTAATCCCTTACTCAGCCTAACCTTTGTCCTAACCCAGCGGCTCACTCGTAGCTGTGCACAGCTTTAGAGCCCCAGTGTACAAGGGGGAATCTTGCAGCCTGATGGTTGTGTGGATGGGGAATGGGCCAGAATTGCCCATGAAACTCAGGGCCAGAATTGCATTTAAATTATCTCCGAACTCTACCTCCGCTACATCGATGACTGCATTGGTGCTCCCTCCTGCACCCGCACACAACTCACTGACTTCATCCATTTCAACACTAACCTCCATCCGGTGATGGTTCCACCATCTTTCCAGGTGCGGCAGAGGTTCACCTGCACCTCTTCCGACCTCACCTATTGCATCCGCTGCTCTGGATGTCAGCTGCTCTACATCGCCAAACACCTCCGCTCGGTTCGCAATAACCAACCTGATCTCCCGGTGGCTCAGCACTTCAACTCCCCCTCCCATTCCGAATCTGACCTTTCTGTCCTGGGCCTCCTCCATGGCCAGATTGAGGACCACCGTAAATTGGAGGAGCAGCACCTCATATTTCGCTCGGGCAGTTTGCACCCCAGCGGTATGAACATTGACTTCTCTAATTTCAGGTAGTCCTTACTTTCTTCTCCTCCCCTTCTCAGCTCTCCCTCAGCCCTCTGGCTCCCCTCTTCCTTTCTTCTTCTTCCCCCCCCCCCCCCCCCCCCCCCCCCGCCCACCCTCACACCAGTTTGATGAAGGGTGTCGGCCCGAAACGTTGGAAAATGCTGGAAAATCAAAGGTACACAAAAAAGCTGGAGAAACTCAGCGGGTGCAGCAGCATCTATGGAGCGAAGGAAAAAGGCAACGTTTCGGGCCGAAGCTCCTTCATGGTCGTGAGGAGTTCCCGCATTCTGGGAACTAGTCGCGGCCTCAGTATGGTCGCCACAAATCTTTCAACGTGTTGAAAATTTTTCCGCAACCAAATATTGGCCGCCATGGAGGAAATCGATAATCCTGTAGTCGTAGGTGCAGTTATAGTGGGGTCGCCATGTAGTTGAAGGTAATCGAGGAAGTCCTAGATAGTTTTAGTTAATCGCCTTTGCTGACTGGTCATTTTCATTGGTTCATTGGGGGGGAAAAAGCATAAGCACGAGTTTTCAGAACCAAGTATAACCGACCGGTAATGTCAAATGCCCGCCAAACTTCACAGCTGTGTATCTCTGGCTTATTAAAAGTTGTCTAGCTTCTTAAAAGTTGTCTCCACTACTTCTCCCCCCTCCCCCCGCCCCCTCCTCCCCTATTTTAAAGGACTGTGCTAGCCGTCTTAATTACAGCGCCATCCTTCCTGTTCATCGCGCTGTGTGTCTGTATCACTTTGGCTTTGCACCGTGGGAATTTTTTTGACAGCGCCCCCCGCCTTTGCGATGTGTGTGTTTGCGCGTGTGTGTGTTCCACTCTGACAGTCGCAGCTCCAGTTCCCGGTTTCTCAGGCGACTGCCAGCAACTTGACAGTCCCCGGCAGCCCGCTGAAAATTCGCCTAAGTGGGACAGGCTCATGACTGTTCCTATTACTGTTTGTACAGATGGTATACAAGGCAAGGTGTTGTACAAGCAAGGATGTAACACTGAGGCTTCATAAGGCACTGGTCAGACCGCATTTGGAGTATTGTGCGCAGTTTTGGGTCACATATCTGAGGAGGGATGTACTGGCGCTGGAGAGGGTCCAGAAGTTATTTACGACAATGATCCAGGTGATGAGTGGGTTAGCGTATGATGAGCGCTAGGCCTGTGCCCGCTGGTGTTTGGATGGATGAGAGGGGAGACCTCATTGAAACGTACCCAACATTGAGAGGCCAGGATAGAGTGGGTGCGGAGAGGATGTTTCCACTAGTGCGACAGTCCAGGATCAGAGAGCACAGCTTCAGAATAAAAGGACGTACCTTTAGAAAGGAGATGAGGATGAATTTTTTTAGCCAGCTCGTGGTGAATCTGTGGAATTCATTGCCACGGATGGCTGTGGCCATCAGTGGATATGTTTAAGGCGGAGATTGACAGATTCTTGATTAATAAGGGTGTCAGGGGTTATGGGGAGAAGGCAGGAGAATGGGGTTGAGAGGGAAAGATAGATCAGCCATGATTGAATGGGGGAGCAGACTCGATGGGCCGAATAGCCTATTTCTGCCCCTAGAACTTAATAGCTTACGGAGATTGTCATACAGTGAGAGAATGGAGCGGCTGGGCTTGTACACTCTGGAGTTTAGCAGGATGAGAGGATATCTTATTGAAACATGTAAGATTATTAAGGGTTTGGACACGCTAGAGGCAGGAAACATGTTCCCGATATTGAGGGAGTCCGGAACCAGGGGCCACAGTTTAAGAATAAGGAGTAAGCCATTTAGAACAGAGACGAGGTACAGTGAAAAGCTTTTGTTGCGTTTGTCCAGTCAGCGGAAAGACAATACATGAATACAATTGAGTCATTCACAGTGTACAGATACATTCACACAGAGAGTTGTGAGTCTGTGGAATTCTCTGCCTCAGAGGGGGGTGGAGGCCGGTTCTCTGGATACTTTCAAGAGAGAGTTAGATAGGGCTCTTAAAGATAGTGGAGTCAGGGGATATGGGGAGAAGGCAGGAACGGGGTACTGATTGGGGATGATCAGCCATGATCACATTGAATGGTGGTGCTGGCTCGAAGGGCCGAATGTCCTACTCCTGCACCTATTGTCCATTGTCTATTGTCACCTATCACTTCTTCTTTTATCGTGTCCATCTTCCATGTTACAAATGTTGACCTCGCTGTCATCGTCCGTCCTGAAAAGGACGCAAGCTTCCAGCGACAATCAGTGGGAGCCGTCACTTGTTGCAATAGACGATGGTGGTGGCAGAATTAGCTCGGGGTACTTCCAGTTTCCAGCCCCGCCACGCGGACCCTTCTGCTATGGGGCCACCTATCACTTGCCCAGCTTTGTCCTCTCCACCACCTCTCTTCCACCTCTCTTTCTCCCTCCTACCACAATATCTATTACTCAGCTTGTGGCCTAACTAGTGTAGTGTGTAGATCTTGCATAACCTTCACACACTATGGCCTATTCCTCAGTGAATAAAGACAGTATACTAGATGACATTCATCTCCTCTTAATGACCTACTATCCTGACCTCGTATCGACCTCATTGGTGACCCTTGGACCACCTATAATCAGTCGTTACTGGACTTTATCTTGCACTAAATGTTATTCTCTTTAGTCTGTATCTGTATTCTCTTTATCCTACATCTGGGTGGCTCGATTGCCTTATTGTCTTTCTGATGACTGGTTAGCAGGCAACGAAAGCCTCGATCCACTAAACCTCGATCCACGTGACAATAAACTAAACTATACGACAAACTAAACTTATTGACCAGGCCTACTTAGCAGATAGAACATAGAACAGTACAGCCCCAGGACCAGGCCATTCGGCCCACAATGCCAAGACTAACTTTTATCTGCCTGCACGTAATGCATATCGAGATGCCCACCCAAAAGTCTCTTAAATGTCAATCACACCTATCTTCTCCACCACCACCTCTGGAAGCATATATAGAATATAGAACAGTAGGGGAACAGGCCCATCGGCCCACAATGTCTGTGCCGTACATAATGTCAAGGTTAACGAATCTCCTGTGCCTGGGAATGATCCATATTCCCATTATATATTCAAATAAATAATAAACCTCTCAGGTCGCTCTGTTCCTCTGCACACTTGTTTGGACTTTAGAGATACAGCACGTAAACAGGCCCTTCGGCCCACCGAGTCCGTGCCGACCAGCGATCCCCGTTCATTAGCACTATAGTACACACTAGGGACAATGTATAATTTGTAGAAGCCAATTAACCTACATGTCTTGGGAGTGTGGGAGGAAAGCCAACATTCTAATAGGTGGGTGATGGTTGTGTGGAAGGAGCTGCCAGAGGAGGTAGTTGAGGCAGGGATTATCTCAACATTTCAAATACATTTGGACATGTATGTACATGGATAGGAATGGTTTAAAGGGACACGAGCCAAAGACGGGCAGGTGGGACTAGCGTAGATTGGGCATCTTGGTCAGCATGGACACGTTCGGCCGAATATCTCCGTGCTGGTGTGGCTCCATGACTCTAATAGAGCCAGGGCTTTCAGGAAGTTAGAACAAGACACAAGTGCTGGAGTAACTTAGCAGGTCAGGCAGTATCTGTGGGGGGAAATGGGTCGGCAACGTTTCGGGTCGAGACCCTTCTTGAACCTGACTCCCCCTCATCTCTCCCCTGGTACATCCTCTTATCCATTCCCACATTCCCCCGTTCCCCTGACGAATTCAGCGAGCTCATGTTATTTTATCTGTTACTGATTAAACTACGATAGGCGACCTTGCCAAATGTTCAAATGCAGCTCGCATTGACAATCGATCATTTTGTGTCTCCTCTTCAAAAAAAACTCAGTCATAGTTGGGAGACAGTTCCTCTCCCGTGTAAAGCCATGCCGACCATCTCTAATAAGTTTAAACTTTTCCAAATGTGAGTAAATCCTGCCCCTAAGAATCTTTTCCAAATTTCTCTACCACTGACGTAACGAGGCTAACTGGCCAGTCTGCTAGTCTGAAGAAGGGTCTCGACCCAAAACGTCACCCATTCCTTCTCTCCAGTGATGTTGCCTGTCCCGTCTGAGTTACTCCAGCATTTAGTGTTTATCACCGGCCTATCGTTTCTTGAATTATCACTGATGTCCTTCTTAAACAAAGGAACAACGCTGGCCTTTCGCTGCCATCTTCTGGGATGGCCACTGACTATTAAAGATCTCCCGTCAATCTCTGTCCTTGCCTCCTACGGCATCCTCGAATAGATTGGAATAGGCTCTGGGGACATATGCACCTTAATCGAGACGGCATCATTGATCAACCAAGGCCCACCATCCGAGCCACGTCCTCTTGAGCCTGCTAGCATCAGGCAGGAGGTGCAGAGGTCCTGAACTCCCACACCCACCAAGTTCAGGAACATCTACTTCCCTGCAACCACCAGGGTCTTGAACCAACCTGTGCAACCCCAATCCTACCTCAACAACGGATCACCTCTTTCACTAGGTGGAAACACAGAACTGCAGATGCTGGTTTATACCAAAGGTAGACACAAAGTGTTGGTAGACAAGAAATGCTGGAGGATGCTGCTCTACGATGCTGCCTCACCCGCTGAGTTCCTCCAGCATTTTTTGTCTACCTTCGATTTTTTCAGCATCTGCAGTTCCTTCTTAAACACAAAGTGTTGGAGTGACTCATTTGGGTCATGCAAAATTTCAGGAGAAAAAGGATAGGCAATGCATTTCGTTGTCTCTGTACTGTACACTGACAATGACAATTAAAATTGAATCTGAATCTGAATCTGTTTTGGGTCGAAACCCTTGAAGAAGGGTCCCAACCCTATCCTTTCTCTCCAGAGATGCTGCCTGACCCACTGAGTTGCACCAGCACTCTCTCTTTCACTACCATAGGCTTGCTTTCCTAAAGGTGTTTTGTACTAATGTTTTAGTCTTTTTTCTTTTCACCGCCTTGTGTGATTTATACAAGTATAATTGATGTTTTTATCCACAAGCAGTTGCCGACAAAAATCTGTAGCTTTCCTTGGATCTGGTATTTTGTTGGTTCACATGCTTGATCAATGGTGTTTTATCATTAATGTTTTATTATTATTAATGTTTAGTGTTTTCTGAGTCATTCGTGACTGTCACTGTATGTCATGTCGTTACTTGTGGGCGGAGCACCAAGGCAAATTCCTTGTATGTGAATACTTGGCCAATAAACTTACTTACTTACTTACCTTACTTGTGTGTTGTCTAAGTATATGTAATGTGTCTGTAATGCTGATTTAAGCAAGATTTTCAGTGTTCTTGTACCTCATTAGACATGTGCATATTACAATAAAGTCGACTTGACTTAATATGTTTCAAGATACCCAACACCAACCCATTAACGTATTATTATTTCCAGGGTCAGTTTGTGAACCATTTTTGCTTGCAATGTTTTCAATGTTGCAACAATGTGGACTTTAAAAGTTCTCAGGGACCATTTTACAACTCCAGTACGGACATAACTTATTGTAGGAACAAGCAAATTGCTGATTTACACAAAGGGGCAGAAAGTGCTGGAGTGACTCAGCGGGTCACGCACCATCTCTGGTGAACATGGACAGGTAACGTTTCGAGTCTGGACCCTTGTTCGACCAGAAACGTCACCGATCCATATTCTCCGGAGATGCTGCCTGTCCCGCTGAGTTACTCCAGCATTTTGTGTCTCTCTCCAGAGATGCTGCCGACCCTTCTAAGTCACTCCAGCCCTGACACCCTTATAAATCAAGAATCTATGTATCCCTGCTTTAAAAAATATCCCATTGACTTGGCCTCCACTGCCTTCTGTGGCAATGAGGTCTACAGATTCACCACCCTCTGACCAAATAAATTCCTCCTCGTCTCCTTCCTAAAGGAACGTTCTTTAATTCTGAGGCTATGACCTCTGGTCTTAGACTTTCCCACTAGTGGAAACATCTTCCCCACATCCACTCTATCCAGGCCTTTCACCATTCAGTAAGTTACAATGAGGTCCCCCCCTCATCCTTCTAAACTTCGCAGTGGTGGTGCAGTGATATGCAGAGTAGAGCTGCAGTCTCACAGCGCCAGAGACCCCGGTTTGATCCCAACCCTCAGTCCCCATGTTTACACCCAGATCCCAAAGGCCGATTGGGTTTTCTCCGGGTGCTCTGGTTTCCTCCCACATCCAATGACGTGTAGGTTTGTATGTTGATTGGCTTCTGTAAATTCCTCCGATTGTGTAGGATAAAACGAGCCTACAGGTGATCGCTGGTCAGCGTGGACTCGCTGGGCCGAAGGGCCTGTTTCCACACTGTATACCTAAACTAAACTAAAGTCTAAAGAGGCCAAAGTGTTTAGTTTAGAGGTACAGCGCGGAAACAGGCCCTTCGGCCCACTGAGTCCACACCAACCAACGATCCCCGCATATTAACACTATCCTACACACACTTGGGCCAATTCACATTTCTACCCAGCCAATTAGCCTACAAGCCTGTACATCTCTGGCTTCTGGGGTGAAACCGGAGAACTCGGAGAAAACGAAAGTGGTCACGGGAAGAATGTCAAACTCCAAACAGACAGCACCCGTAGTCGGGATCGAACCCAGGTCTCTGGAGCTGTGAGACAGCAACTCTACCGCCGCGCCACTCTGCAGCTAATCCCGGCTTCTTGTCTCACCTTCCATATGTTGTAGCATCATTCGTACTAATGATCATGTACTTGCGCGAGGTTCTGCCCATTGCCGATGTAACTGACTGCTGTTTGTATCCATTTGTAGCTCGTCCGGTCATGGAACAGACCCCCAGGTTCATGGTTCCGTTGGGGACGTCCAGCAGCAGAATCATTCTCCGAGAAGAAGATCTATTACTGGAGTGCATTGCATCAGGAGTGTACGTAAAGCCAGGGCTCTCGTTGTAAAGGTTCATGTTCATAAAGTCTAGGAGCAGCGTTCGGCCATTCGGCCCATCTAGTCTACTCCGCCATTCAATGGTGGCTGATCTACCTTTCACTCTCAACCCCATTCTCCTGCCTTCTCCCCAAAACCCCTGACACCCGTACTAATAAGAATTTGACAATCTGTGCCTTAAAATTCACATAAATAAAGAAGGGTCTCGACCCGAAACGTCACACTTTCCTTCTCTCCAGCGATGCTGCCTTGTCCCACTGAGTTACTCCAGCATTTTATGTCCATCTTCCTTAAAAATATCCATTGACTCTGGCCGTCTGTGGCAATGAATTCCACAGATTTACCACCCTACGACTGATGAAATTCCTCCTCATCTCTTATCTAAAGGAACGTCCTTTCATTCTGAGGCTGTGGCCTCTGGTCCTAGACTCTCCCACTAGTGGAAACATCCTCACCACATCCACTCCATCCAGGAATTGGCAAGGTGTCGGGATCGGATTCCATTGATATGTAATAAAATGGGCGAACGGTGGCGCAGTGGCCGAGTTGCTTGTAGTGGGTTTCCTCCGAGATCTTCGGTTTCCTCCCACACTCCAAAGACATACAGGTGTAAACTAAACTAAATTAAATATTAATGGCACTGAGGCCTGAAACAAGATGTGAGAATATCAGCCATTAGCTAAGAAAATATGGGTTCCACCAGGTGGCACAGCGGTAGAGTTGCTGCGTTACGGCGAATGCAGCGCCGGAGACCCGGGTTCGATCCTGACTACGGGCGCTGTCTGTACAGAGTTTGTACGTTCTCCCCGTGACCGGCGTGGGTTTTCCCCGAGATCTTCGGTTTCCTCCCACACTCCAAAGACGTACAGGTTTGTAGGTTAAAGGGCCTGTCCCACTTGGGCGACATTTGCACGTCACGCAGACGGCGTGCGAAGATTTTTTACATCCCAAAATCCTGCGGCGCCGCGTGCAACTGCCTACGTCACTGCCTACGTCAACACGTACCGTGCGCGCGTCGTGCATCGTGACGCATAAATGACGCGCAAATGACACCCAAGTGGAACAGGCCCTTTATTGGTTTTAAGAGGGAACTGCAGATGCTGGAGAATCGAAGGTTACACAAAAAAGCTGGAGAAACTCAGCGGGTGCAGCAGCATCTATGGAGCGAAGGAAATAGGCAACGTTTCGGGCCGAAACCCTTCTTCCAAATTCTAAAGGCCCTTTATTGGCTTGGAAAATGTAAATATTGTCCCTTGAGTATATAGGAGAGTGTTAATGTGCGGGGGTCGCTGGTCGGCGTGGACCCGGTGTGCCGAAAGGGACTGTCTCCACCCTGTATATCTCTAAACTGAACTAAACTAAAAGCAAAATACACTGGAAATACTCGGGTTTTTTTCCCCCTTCAAAACTGCCTTCAGTTAATTCTGCCCGTTTTTAGGCCCACGCCGGAAATTATTTGGTACAAGAAAGGGGGCGAGCTGCCCTGGCCAAAGGTGCGGATGGAAAACTTCAACAAGACGCTGAGGATCATGAATGTGTCTGAGGAGAATTCGGGCGAGTATTTCTGCCTGGCGTCCAACAAAATGGGGAGCATCAGACACACCATCACAGTGTGGGTTAAAGGTGAGCATTTGCTTCCATTCCCTGCAGCCACAGAGCACAGGACAGTCCAGGTCTAGGAAGGAACTGCAGATGCTGGTTGAAACCGAAGACAGAAACAAAATACTGGAGTAACTCAGCGGGACAGGCAGCATCTCTGGAAGAGAAGGAATGGGTGACATTTCGGGTCGAGACCCTTCGTCGGTACAGCATAGGAACAGGCCCTTCGGCCCACAGTCTCCATGCTGCCAAGTCAGACTAATCCCCTCTGCCTGCACATGAGCCATATCCTTCCATTCCCTGCATAAGACCGTAAGTTGTAGGAGCAGAATCAGGCCATTCGGCCCAATCTAGCCTACTACGAAGAAGCTCTATCTTCTGCCTGTCGCTGCACTTGGCTGCAGCCCCCACTCTTTTCCCCCTCATTGGGCCCCCCACTCTTCTCGGCACCTCTCTGCCAGGTCCCCCCTTCGTTCTGTGGCAGAGAATTCCACAGATTCACAACTGTCTGGGTAAAAATGTTTTTCCTCATCTCGGTCCTAAATGACCTCCCCTAATTCTTAATCTTGTATAATCAGTTTAGATAGTGCTTTGGCTTTGTGGTTGGGGTTCTTGGTTGAGTGCTTATCCTGGTGTTATAGCACAAGTTTAGTTTATTGTCACATGTACCGAGGTACAGTGAAAAGCTTTTGTTGCATGCTAACCAGTCAGCAGAGAGACAATACATGATCACAATCGAGCCAGTTACAGTATATAGATACCTGATAAGGGAATAACAGTTCGTGCAAGGTAAAGCCAGCAAAGTCCGATCAAGGATAGTCCGAGAGTCATCAAGAGGCAGATAGTAGTTCAGGACTGCTCTCTGGTTGTGGTGGGATGGTTCAGTTGCCTGATAACAGCTGGGAAGAAACTGTCCTTGAATCTGGAAGTGTGTGTTTTCACACACTAAATAAAACCTCTCCCCATCTCCCAATCTCCCAATCTCTCCCGATGGGAGAGATTGGGAGATTGGGAGATGGGGAGAGGTTTTATTTAGGCGTGAAATGTTTTAAGTTTTATGTGCGATGCTCCGGTATTCCCTGGGAAACGTCTTCTCATTTTGCACTGTGTACAACTGTTGCTCTGCAAGATGACAATAAAGGTTGATGATGATGATGATGATGATGAGAAGAGGGAATGGCCAGGGTGCGACTTGTCCTTGATGATGCTGCTGGCCTTGCCGAGGCAGCGTGAAGTGTAAATAGGGTCAATGGGAAGGAGGTCGGTTTGTGTGATGGTCTGGGCTGCTGCGTCCACAATTTGTCGCAATTTCTTGCGGTCTTCATTAGATCCGTTCCCAAACCACGCTGTGATGCATCCCGATAAAAAAATGTACTGGAGCCCGATTGTAAAGGACTTTATCAAACCTCGGAGAACCTCATGTCATTTATGATGCTGGTGGACCTCAGTTTTGGTGGAAATGTATGTAGTTAGCACTGCAGGATGGCAACGTCACAAGATCTCATATCCATGGAGAACCTCGCATTTCATACGTAGAAAAATCATAATGCAGCTTAATAGATCTTTGTTTAGGTCGCATTTGGAGTATTGCTTTCTATGGTGCATCTGTAAAAGTTGTGTTTTGGATGTAATTTAATGACATAGATCTGGTTTCTTTGCTCTGCAGTTTGCTTCATCAGTTTTGTACCTCTCTTTTAATCCTCCAAGCTGCTCCGTACTGGTTGAACGAGCCCCAGAACCTAGTGCTGGCTCCCGGCGAATACGGCAGACTGATGTGCCGGGCCAATGGCAATCCCAAACCCAACATCCAGTGGCTGGTTAATGGCGAGCCGATGGAAAGTGAGTTAATGATGAGTGTGTCAAATCCTGGGTCTGCCTTGGTCTACGTTAGTTGAAGGACACAGATACCACTGTAGGTAGACAAAAATGCTGGAGAAACTCAGCGGGTGAGACAGCATCTATGAAGCGAAGGAATAGGTGACCTTTCGGGTCAAGACCCTTCTTCAGACTTGACCTGAAACGTTGCCTATTCCTTCTCTCCATCGATGCTGCCTCACCCACTGAGATTCTCCAGCATTTTTGTCTACCTTCGATTTTTCCAGCATCTGTAGTTCTTTCTTAAACAATAGATACCACTGTATATTATTGATATCATCTAAAAACGCAGTTGTGTACCATAGAGATGATGTGTAGGAAGGAACTGCAGATGCTAGTTTACACCGACGATAGACACAAAATGCTGGAGTAACTCAGCGGGACAGGCAGCGTCTCTGGAGAGAAGGTTTTGATTTGAGACGTTTCGAGTCGAGATCCTTTTTCAGACTGGATAGATGATGTCCTTCTTTTAAAAATCTGACATGATATTCGGTACAATAGTTTAGTTTATTTTAGAGACACAGTGCGGAAACAGGCCCTTTGGCCCACTGACTCCATGCCGACCAACAGTTGCCCGTTCACACTAGTTCTATGTTACCCCACTATTTCATCCATTCCCCCACACACACTACGGACAATTTACAAAAGCCAATTAACCTACTAGCCCGCGTGTTTTTGGAATGTGGGAGGAAACCAGAGCACCCGGAGAAAACCCACGTGGTCACAGGGAGAACGTACAAACTCCGTACAGACGGCACCTGTAAAAATCTTCCTAATACATCAGCACAATCATACTTATGTGCAAGAGTGTATGAATAGCAGAATACACTGAGACACTACGCAAGAGTTGCCATCTTGTCCTCTTCAGCTTTCAAAGGTCTATCTGAGGTGGGGCACCTAGGCCAGCATGGACGAGTGGGCCGAAGGGCCTGTATGACTGATGACTTACTTTGCTACATGGAAATACATTATTGCTCACTTTAGACTTTTGACTTCAGAGATGCAGCATTGAGTCAGGCCCTTCGGCCTAACTAGTCTATGCCAACCAGCGATCACCTCGCACACTGACACTATCCTACACACTGGGGACAATTTACAATTGCACCAAAGACAACAAACCTAAAAAAACCAGTATGTCTTTTTGGAGTGTGGGATGAAACCGGAGCACCCGGAGAAAACCCACGCGGTCACAGGGAGAACATACAGACTCCGTATAGACAGCACCCGTAGTCAGGATCGAACCCTGGTCTCTGGCGCTGGAAGGCAGCAACTCTACCGCTGCGCCATCGATGTTGCCCCTGCGAGAAGCATTTAAAGATTCATATTCTGTGGGATAGTGGTATGAGAACGGGGTAACATGGAAACATAGAAAATAGGTGCAGGAGTAGGCCATTCAGCCCTTCGAGCCTGCACCGCCATTCAATATAATCATGGCTGATCATCCAAGGAGGGAGGGAGGTTAGGGGGGAGTGATAGATCTTCCATGATTGAATGGCGGAGTGTTGTTGTGCTGAATGGTCCAATTCTGTTCCTATCTCTTATGAGCTTATGAAGTTATGAGAAGGAAATGTGAATGAAACGACGACATGTTTATCTTTCTTCCTCTGCAGAGGTTCGTCAGAACCTGAACCGGGATGTTTCCGGGGATACGATTATTTTCCGAGAGGCACAGATCGGAACCAGTGCCGTATATCAGTGCAATGCTTCCAATGAGCATGGATACCTACTGGCCAATGCCTTTGTCAGTGTGCTCGGTATGTTGTACTGTAGTCTATTGGTTTCTCCTGAAGTGCATTTTTCTGAGTGGAAACCACTTCAAGTTCAGCTCAGTTTAGTTTATTGTCACATGTACCGAGGTACCGTGAAGGGCTTTTGTTGCGTGCTAACCAGTCGGCAGAAAGACAATACGTGATTACAATCGAGCCCTTTACAGTGTGTAGATACATGATAAGGGAATAACGTTTAGTGCAAGGTAAATCCGGCAAAAGTACAATCAAGGATAGTCTGAGGGAGACAAAATTGCTGGAGAAACTCAGCAGAATGAGGCAGCATCTATGGAGCGAAGGAATAGGTGACGTTTCGGGTCGAGACCCTTCTTCAGACTGATGTGGGGGTGGGGTGGGGGGAGAAGAATGGAAGAGGCGGAGACAGTAGGCTGTAGGAGAGCTGGGGAGTGGAGGAGAAGGAGGGAGAAAGCAAGGACTACCTGAATTTGGAGATAGTCCAATGGTTAGCAATGAGGTAGATAGTAGTTCAGGACTGCTCTCTGGTTGTAATGGGACAATTCAGTTGCCTGATAACAGCTGGGAAGAAACTGTCCCCGAATCTGGAGGTGTACGTTTTCACACTTCTGTATCGTTTTGCCCGATGGGAGAGGGGAGAAGAGGGAGGGTGCGACTCGTCCTTGATTATGCTGCTGGCCTTGCCGAGGGAGCGTGAGGCGTAGATGGAGTCAATGGAAGGGAGATTGGTTTGTGTGATGGTCTGGGCTGCGTCCACAATTCGCTGTCATTTCTTGCGGTCTTGGATGGAGCTGTTCCCAAACCGTGCGGTGATGCCTCCCGGTAAAATGCTCACCGCGGTGGATTTGAGGCACATCAACTTGCACATCCTTGTACAAGGTAAAGCCAGCAAAGTCCGGTCAAGAAGAGTCACCAATGAGGTAGATTTGAGGCACTTTAACTTGTGCATGCTTTCAGTAAGTTTGATGTAGCCAGCTGATGGAATCTCTTTGGTTACAGATGTACAGCCCAGGATCTTGACCAAGCGAAACCAAATCATCAAGGTGATTGAAAATAACCGCACGCAGCTCGAGTGTCGCTTCTTCGGCGCACCAATCCCCGTACTGCGATGGTAAGGAACAGGTGACCTCTCCGTTGGTCAGTGTTGAATTATCGTGGTGGAATACAGCTCCACCTGGTGGCGCAGCGGTAGAGTTGCTGCCTCACAGCGCCGGAGACCCGGGTTCCATCCCGACTACGGGCGCTTGTCTGTATGGAGTTTGTACGTTCTCCCCGTGACCTGCGTGGGTTTTCTCCGGGTGCACTGGTTTCCTCCCACACTCCAAAGGTTTGTTTGGGGTTAACTGACCTTGGTAGTGAAATGGTAAATTCTCCCTAGTGTGTGTAGGATAGTGTTAGTGTGCAGGGATCACTGGTCGGCGCGGACTTGGTGGGCCGAAGGGCCTGTTTCCACGCTGTATCTCGAAACTGTAAGCTCTAAACCACCGATATTCCGGCAACCGGTAGTCTGATCTCACCCCGCATAATCAAAGTCATTGTTCCCTCCCCCTCCAGAAGTCCCCTTCGAAAATACGGTGCCTAGGCCAGGTGAGGTGGCCGATCTTGACCACATCGGGACTTCCGCGAACCAATCGGCGGAATAGAAACATAGAAAATAGGTGCAGGAGTAGGCCATTCGGCACTTCGAGCCTGCACCGCCATTCAATATGATCATGGCTGATCATCCAACTCAGTATCCTGTGCCTGCCTTCTCTCCATACCCCCTGATCCCCTTAGCCACAAGGGCCACATCTAACTCCCTCTTAAATATAGCCAATGAACTGTGGCCTCAACTACCTTCTGTGGCAGAGAATTCCACGGATTCACCACTCTCTGTGTGAAAAATGTTTTTCTCATCTCGGTCCTAAAAGATTTCCCCCCTTATCCTTAAACTGTGACCCCTTGTTCTGGACTTCCCCAACATCGGGAACAATCTTCATGCATCTAGCCTGTCCAACCCCTTAAAAATCTTGTAAGTTTCTATAAGATCCCCCCTCAATCTTCTAAAAATTTGCCGCCTGGATGATTTGGATGAATCTGCCGCCTGCAGCTCCGGCATGGCGAGAGACGGCAGATCCGTTCCCGTAGCCAACTTTGCGGGCCGGTTGGTCCAGCAAGACACATAATCCAGAAAGGCTCAGGAACCAAGGTCGGCCTGTAGAAACAAGAAACAAGCTATTTATTCCATTAACGGAACGTTGAATGTACAGTAGATGTTCTGGGCGTTTGGGAACACAAGGAATCATCTAATATAACATTAATCAGCAGAGGGTGAGGCATTCTTATATTTGCCTGGCTATCTTGTGGATTTTCACTATCCCTCATTGATTTGAGTGGGATCCAGCACTTACAGTAAATGTCGTGTTATACTCACTGAGGCAGTCTGCGTGGCCCACTGGATCTTTACCTGATGGTGAATGTTCATCGCTTTGCAGCATGGATAGTGCGGGTTTAGAGGGACATGGGCCAAGCGAGGGCAGGTGGGACTCGTGTAGCGGGGGCATGTGGGCCGGGGTGGTCAAGTTGGGCCGGGGTGGGCAAGTTTCCACGCCGTGTGACTCCACGACCCATATGACGTCAGTTGAGACCCCATTTTCTCTCTCTGAAGTAGTTCCTTTTTGTGATTTGAGGTTTAAGGATGGACAGGGCAACAATCTTTATGGAGGGAACTACATCATCCACGACAACGGCACTCTGGAACTGCGCCGCGCCCGCAAGGCCGATGAGGGAATGTACACCTGCATCGCGACCAACATACTGGGCAAAGCGGAGAACAAGTTGCGACTGGAGGTCAAAGGTAAGGTTGGGCGCAGCGGTAGAGTCGCTGCCTCACAGCGCCAGACACCCGGGTTCGATCCCGACTACGGATGCTGTCTGTACGAAGTTTGTACGTCCTCCCCGTGACCTGCGTGGGTTTTCTCCGGGTGCACCGGTTTCCTCCCACACTCCAAAGATGGACAGGTTTGATTGGCTTGGATTCACCTCCCACCGGCTAAAGAGGTTCCTCGTCTCCATTCTAAAGGAACGTCCTTTTATTCTAGGCTGTGCCCTCTGGTTCTTGACTCTCCCACTAGTGGAAGAGTCTCCACTCTATCTAGGCCTTTCATTATTCGATAAATTTCAATTAAGTGCCTCCTCATCATTTTAAACTCCAGCGAGCACGTACCAAGTGCCGTCAAAACGCTCATCATACATTGACCCAATCACTCCCAGGATCATTCTCGTAAACCTCCTCTGGGCCCTCACCAAGGACAGCACATCCCTCCTCGCCCACTGATGGAAACGCCCTCTCTACATCTACTCTACCTATGCCCTTCATTATCAAGGGCGGTCACGGTGGCTCAGCGGTAGAGTTGCTGCCTTACAGCGAATGCAGCGTCGGAGACCCGGGTTCGATCCCGACTACGGGCACTGTCTGTAGGGAGTTTGTACCTTCTCCCCGTGACCTGCGTGGGTTTTCTCCGGTATCTTCTGTTTCCTCCCACACTACGTACAGGTTTGTAGGTTAATTGGCTTGGTAAATGTGAAAACAAATAAACTGTCCCTGGGTGGGTGTAGGATAGTGTTAATGTGCGGGGATCGCTGGTCGATGGGCCGAAGGGCCTGTTTCCGCACTGTATCACTAAACTAAACTAAACTGAAGTAGGTATCAATAAGCTCCCCTTTCATCTTTTGTCTGTCTTTAATTTAGAACCTACAAGGATAATAAAGGCTCCAGAATCGATCACGGTGAGGAGGTCCCACGCGGCCAGATTTGACTGTGCAGTGAGGCATGACCCGACCATGCGGATGAAGGTAACCTGGCTGAAAGATGACAAAGTTCTCTCCTTACCATGGCGGTGAGTACTGCTTCCTCCTATCTCACCTTCCATCAGGCCCCCGTGGTGCATCGCCTGACCTTCCAGGATGGCGCGGTGGCTCAGCGTAGAGTTGTTGCCTCACAGCACCAGAGACCCGGGTTCGATCTTGATCACGTGTGCTGTCTCTATGTAGTTTGTATGTTCTACCTGTGGTCGCGTGGGTGTGCTCTAGTTTCCTCCCACATTCCAAAGACTTGCAGGTTTGTAGGTTAATTGGCTTCTGTAAATTGTCCCTAGAGTGTGTTGGATAGAACTAGTGTCCTGGTACGCAATGGTCGGTGTGGACTCGGTTGTCCGAAGGGCCTGTTTCCCCGCTGTCTCTGAAGTCTAAAGTCTTAAGTGAGCAATAATGTGTTTTTATGTAGCTACGTAAGTAAGTCACGGAGTCAGCATGGGTTCCGTGGGCCGAATGGCCCGTTTCCACGCAGTATCTCTTAAATGAAACTAAATATCAGCCTAGGTAATCTATATAGGATCAAAGAAAGGTAGACAAAAATGCTGGAGGAACTCAGCAGGTGAGGCAGCATCTATGGAAAGAAGGAATAGGTGGCGTTTCGGGTCGAGACCCTTAAGGGTCCTTTATCGTCACCTATGCCTTAAGGGTCTCGACCCAAAACATCACCTATTCCTTCGCTTCGTAGATGCTGCCTCACCCGCTGAGTTCCTCCAGTATTTTTGTCAACCTTTGATTTTTCAGCATCTGCAGTTCTTTCTTATACATTGGATCAATGGATATATTTAAGGCAGACATAGATAGATTCTTGATCAGTAAGGGGTGTCAGAGGTTATGGGGCAGGAGAGATAGATCAGCACTGATTGAATGGCGGAGTAGACTTGATGGGCCAAATGGCCTCATTCTGCTCCTATCACTTATGACCTCATGACCTTATATTACTCTAGTGTGGGTCAGTACTCTGAGGAAAAAAGGTTTTAGAAATAAAGAATTAGATTTTCTCTAATTTCAGGGCGAAGGAAGATGAGGTTTCTTTGACAATCATCAACGTGTCTGAACGAGATGAAGGCGTCTACACCTGTATCGCCCGTACGGATCTCGACAGAGACTCGGCTAAAGCACGCCTCACGGTTCTAGGTAAATTACCTGATCTTGTTGGTTCTGCCATTCCTCATCACGAATTGTGATCATCAGATTCTCCAGCGACAGTCCACACCATACCCGGCACGGTGGCGCCGCGGTAGAATCGCTGCCTTACAACGCTCACTTACCAAGCGCCAGAGGCCCGGGTTCGAACCCGACCACGGGCGCGGTCTGTACGGAGTTTGTACGTTCTCCCCGCGACCGAGTGGGTTTTCTCCGAAATCTTCGGTTTCCTTCCACACTCCAAAGACGTACTGGTTTGTAGGTTAATTGGCTTGGTGTAAATGTAAAATTGTCCCGAGTGTGTGTGGATTAGTGTTAGTGGGCGGGGATCATTGGTTGGTGCGAACTCGGTGGGCCGAAGGGCCTGTTTCTGCGCTGTATCTCTAAACTAAACTAAACGACAATCCTTTGGCCACAGCCTCCCAACATGAAAACAATGTCTTCCTTTCATCAGTCCACAAGTTCATAACCCCTGACACCCGTACTAATCAAGAATCTATCTATCTCTGCCTTAAAAATATCCATTGGCTTGGCCTCCACAGCCTCCTGTGGCAACGAATTCCACAGTTCACCAGCCTCTGACTAAATAAATTCCTCCTCATCACCTTCCTAAAGGAACATCCTTTGATTCTGATGCTGTGGCCTCTATTCCTGGACTCTCCCACTGGTGAAAAGATCCTCTCCACATCCTCTCCACGTGTTTCCTGGTTCCTCTCATTAACTCAATCCCCAGTACATAACCCCGCAGAATTGCCTGCTCTAAGTTTGGTCAACGTTTAACTAAAGCAGGCTATTTATTTCAAAACACCCGAGTTCCCCTATTCGATGGCGCAAATAAGTAAATTTTTGAAGATGAATTAATTTCCTATGTTCGATCAAAATTCAAGTCTTTACTGTAAGGAATGGGTCCATTTCAGAAGTGTCATTGTTGGCGGCATGGTAGCGCAGCGGTAGAGTTGCTGCCTTACAGCGCCGGAGACCCGGGTTTGATCCCGACAATGGTTGCTGTCTGTATGGAGTTTGAACGTTCTCCCCGTGACCGCGTGGGTTTTCCCCAGTTGCTCCTGTTTCCTCCCACATTCAAAAGACGTACAGGTTTGTAGGTTAATTGAATTTGGTTGTAAATTGTCCCTAGTGTGTAGGATAGTGCTTGTGCATAGTGGGCCGAAGGTCCTATTTCCACACACTCTAAACTAAACAAGTGTTTGCAGACGACATGAAACGTGGTGAGTTGTGGTTGGCAAGGAAGGTTATTGAAGGGTATCACGGGATAGAGATCAGACGGAAGTTTCGGGGAGAAACGGCAGATGAGATAACCAGCGAAGATGAGATGAGATAACTGCATCCATTACCTCCCCTGTTCCCATAATGTTCCAGCATAGTCTAAATGGGCCGAATGTCTTCCTACGGTGTCATGTGAAAATATAAGACACTCCCAACTACGTCCACCACGGACTTTCCGCCAACTGTTGGTCCGACACCTCCTTTAATCCGGACAAAATTACGAGAGCGCTCTTGAAAACTCACCCTGGAGGTTCCCCCGCAAATATGGCGCCTAGACCAGGCGAGGTGGCCGACCTCAACCTCATCTGGACTTCCGCAGCCGACCGGCGGGTTGAATTTGCCCCCTGCGCCGGGGCACTGGAACTTCGGCCCGGCCAAAGCTGGCAGATCCGTTTCCACAGCCGATCTCCAAGGCCGACTTTGCGGGCCGGTATCTCCGTGTGCTTTGATACGGTGAAGATTCTTTTTTTTTGCATACAGGAATAGATCGGGTAGATGCACCGAGTCTCTTGCCCAGAGTAGGTGAATCGAGAACCAGAGGACATAGGGTTAAGGTGAAGGGGGAAAGTTTTAATAGGAATCCGAGGGGTAACTTTTTCACACAGAGGGTGGTGGGTGTGTGGGACAAGCTGCCAGAGGAAGTAGTTGAGGCAGGGACTATCCCAGCGTTTAAGAAACAGTTAGACAGGTACATGGATAGGACAGGTTTGGAGAGATATGGACTAAATGAGGGCAGGTGGGACAAGTGTAACTGGGACCTGTTGGGCCGAAGGGCCTGTTTCCACACTGTATCACTCTATGACTCTAATCTCTGCAGAACAATGGTTCTAATCTGTTCCACTGTCCTACTGTGAAGTTTAAGTGCTGATCCGATATGATAGAACATCATTTATCCCAGGAGGGAAGTTGGACTCCTTTCGGAGGCCGTGACCTCTGTTCGTCCGGCAAAATGGATAACCCGGCAAGACTCTGGAACTGAGACCACCGGAAAATTGGTGGTGGACCTGTCTGACTAAATGCATCAAAGGGCAGGAAAAGATGGAACGGGGGCAATAAGGTTTTCAATGCATTGAGCGCCAATCGCCTTGTCTGTTGCCATATGTCCAATCCAACAAATCTCTTGATGGTTAAGTGTAATTCCTCAAAACTAACTGTGATCTTTATTTTAATGTAACTGTGTGATCAATGTGGAAACTAAACTGTCTCAACCTTCCTCTTACCTTCACAGTTGTTCCCTCCACCCACATTACCCCGCTTGCTGCTGTACTTAAAGGTAATCTGCTTACTAACTACCTCAAACCCGTTAACAACTTGCGGCTGGCGACGTCATTCTCAAACCTGTTCCACGGTTTCAGGGGTCACGTGTGGTCTAACACCATTCCCTTACCAGACACCATATTCCCCGCAGTCTTTAAGAAAGAACTGCAGATGCTGGAAAAAAAAATCGAAGGTAGACAGAAAATGCTGGAGGAACTCAGCGGGACAGGCAGCATCTATGGAGATAAGAATTAAGCGACGTTTTGGGTCGAGGCCCTTCTTCAGACTGATGTCGGGATGGGGGAAAGAAAGGAAGAGGGGGAGACAGTAGGTTAGTGGGAGAGAGGGAAGGGGAGGGGGCGGGGAGGGAGCAAGGCCACCTCCCAGCTGGGAAGAAACTGTCCCTGAATCTGGAGGTGTGCGTTTTCACACGTCTATACCTTTTGCCTGATGGGAGAGGGGAGAAGAGGGAGTGGCCAGGGTGCGACTTGTCCTTGATCGTGCTGCTGGCCTTGCCGAGGCAGCGTGAGGAGCCAATAGAAGGGAGGTCGGTTTGTGTGATGGTCTGGGCAGCGTCTACAATTTGCTGCAATTTCTTGTGGACTTGGATGGAGCTGTTCCCAAACCAAGCTGTGATGCATCCCGATAAATATATATAGACGGGGGTTTATTATCCTGGGTTTACTCTTAAAACCTCCGATGATCAGCACCCCAGTTTTACTTTTTTGGACTGTTCAGGTTAGCTTATTATTGTCATGTGTACTGAGGTACAGTGAAAAGCTTTTTGTTGCATGCTCTCAAGTCAGCGAAAAGACTATACACATGATTACAATCGAGCCATCCACAGTGTACAGATACAGTATTGAATCAGTGCAAGAAAAACTCCAGCAAAGGCCGATTAAAACGTAAAAGCATTAACCACAGTAATATTCCCAGATACAGAACTTGTGGTATAACATGCATGCTGGGACCTTCTTTCTAATACAAATCCCAGGGCAATGCTATCCCCTCTAACCACTAAGGCACTCACCGCATTGTATTTTAGTGCCTTCCAAAATAAAATGGTCTGCAAAAGGTGGAAGGAACATGGGGCTAATCAAATGACCTAAATAATGTTATTCTCTTAAGTGGCATTGACTGTATGTATACACGGGGACAGGTAAGAGGTAAGCATTTGTGTAAATGCCGAGGCAGCAGGGAGATATAAATGGAGTCGGTGGAAGGGAGGTCGGTTTCATTGTTTTGATCTTTGAGTTCCTTTGGTTTTGTTGGCATGGTCGCATTTCCCACTATTACGTTCGAGGGTGGATTGTGAGGGGGCGATTCAGAGAGATGTATTAGTTGCATTTTTCGACATTGTAGACCGCCCTGCGCCTCCTCGAGACCTGGAACTAACGGACCCAGAAGATCGCAGCATTAGGTTGACCTGGATTCCTGGCGATGACAACAACAGCCCAATCACAGGTACGGAAACAGCCTCTGCCTTGAACGAGATGCGCCATTGATTTAATTTGGTCCTCGCATTTGGTACCCAATGTTGGCTCGTCAAGGTGACCAAGGAAAAGACTAAAGGGCCTGCCCCGCTTACCCGATTTTTTCCGCGGCTTGCCGGCACCCGTCATAGTCGCGGCAGGTCGCCGAAAATTTTCAAAATGTTGAAAATGCAACGGCGGCCAGAAAAAGGTACGACCCTTTGGGCGGCTACACACAACCAAACAGGCGTCACCCCGCGACATGTTGCGTAACATCGCGTAAGTGGGACAGGCCCTTTAAGCTGTACATACTTGCAATGTCTCATAAGTTCGTAGGTGATAGAAGCAGAATTAGACCATTCAGCCCATCAAGCCTATGCCGCCATTCAATCATGTCTGATCTATCTTTTCCTCTCAACCCCATTCTCCTGCCTTCTCCCCTTAACCCCCGACACCTGTACTAATCAAATTCTATCTATCTCCCCCTTAAAACTGTCAACTGACAGCCTCCACGGCCTTCTGTGGCAAAGAATTCCACAGATTCGCCACCCTCTTAAAATAAATTATTGGGAAGTCAAGAGCTAACTTGGTAAGATGAAAATGAGATTCAACATGGATTATATTGATGAGAGAATAGCAACTAGAACCATTTGGACGGGTATATGGATAGGTGCGGCACAGTGGCTCACTGGTGGAGTTGCTGCCTTACAGCACCAGTGAACCAAGTTCGATCCTGATTACAGCTGCTTGTCTGTACGCAGTCTGTACATTCTCCCCATGACCTGATTGTGTTTTCTCCGGGTACTCCGATCTCTTCCCACTTTCCTAAGGTGCATAGAAACATAGAAAATAGGTGCAGGAGTAGGCCATTCAGCCCTTCGAGCCTGCACCGCCATTCAATATGATCATGGCTGATCACCCAACTCAGTATCCTGTACCCGCCTTCTCTCCATACCCCCTGATCCCTTTAGCCACAAGGGCCACATCTAACTTCCTCTTAAATATAGCCAATGAACTGGCCTCAACTACCTTCTGTGGCAGAGAGTTCCACAGATTCACCACTCTCCGTGTGAAAAATGTTTTTCTCATCTCGGTCCTAAAAGATTTCCCTCTTATCCTTAAACTGTGACCCCTTGTTCTGGACTTCCCCAACATTGGGAACAATCTTCCTGCATCTAGCCTGTCCAACCCCTTAAGAATTTTGTACAGGTGGGTGGGTCAACTGGCTTCTGTAAAAAATGTCCCTAGTTTGAAGGATTGTGCTAACATACAGGGTGATCGCGAGTCGGTGCGGGCTAGGTGGGCCAAAGGGCCTGTTTCCGCACAGCGTCTCTAAACTAAACTAAACTAATATCCTGTAAGAAGGAACTGCAGTTGCTGGATCAAACCGAAGACGGACACAAAAAGCTGGAGTAACTCAGCGGGACAGGCAGCATCTCTGGAGAGAAGGAATGGGTGACATCTCGGGTCAACCCAAGACGTCACCGATTCCTTCTCTCCAGAGATGCTGCCTGTTCCGCTGAGTTACTCCAGCTTTTTGTGTATAACTAATAATCTTATTATAGTCACTAGTATGAATGGTTTATCGATGGGTGGTGTGATTGATTGATACTTTATTGTCACATGTGGCATGTCACGGTGAGGTTCTTTGTATCACAAGGTATGCAAAGAGTCGCTATGCGAAGGGCATCGCCATGGTTACAAAAGTATTCAATGTCATCCCAAATGGTCCTCTTTTGTTCTTGGTGTATCCCCCCCCCACCCCCTCCTGCCTGATTCCGGTTCCGTCTTGGTTCTCTCGATGGGCCGAAGGGCCCGTTTCCCTGCCGCATCTCCAAACTGAAAACAAAACGAGTCGAGAAACGTTGACGGATTTGTCGCCCTCTCTTCGCAGAGTTCATTGTGCAGTACGAGGAAAACAGGTTCGAGCCCAGAAAGTGGCACAATTTAACCAGGATCCCGGGAAACATCAACTCGGCAGTGTTGCAGCTCGCTCCGTACGTCAACTACCAGTTCCGGGTCATCGCGGTGAACGAAGTGGGCGAAGGTGCCCCTAGTCTCCCCTCGGAACGGTATCAGACGACCGGAGCAGGTAACGGTCCTATCCTGAACCTTTCCATCACTGTTCTGTAGTCAGGGGCGGAAAACCTGGGGGGGGGCCAGAGGGGACACGTCCCCCCCATGTTTTGAGAGGTGGGGGACATCCCCCCCAAGTTTTTGTGATCCCGATTTAAAAATCTCCGCTTTTAGCGCTGGATTGAGCCTCCGAAGCCTCATGCGTGTGTGTGAGTGTGCGCATGCGTTTGTGGCCATCAGACAATGGTGTCCCCCGTCCCCTCCATGTTTTGATAGCGAGTTCCGCTCTTGGTTCTGCTGGCAATGTCCTAAAGGCCGAACAATATCATGTCAAAAATCAGGCCCAACCTTCAGACCAACACTCCACAATAGATGGGTGCATTAACATGCAGTCCTTTACATCCTTAATCAATTGCTTCCCTTTATACCATTTAGCAAATTATTTTGGCTTCAGAGTTACTTGCCTCGGCATTTCATTTTACCCAGATTGGGTAAATGCGCAGAATCTTTTACCCAGAGCAGGGGAATCGAGAACCAGAGGATATAGGTTTAGGGTGAGGGGCAAAAGGTTTCATCGGATCCTGAGGGGCAACTTTTTTTACACAAAGGGTGGAACGTGCTGCCAGAGGAGGTAATTGAGGCAGGTACCATCAGAGTGCTTAAGAAATATTTAGACCGGTGCGTGGACAGAACAGGGTTAGAGGGATATGGCCCACACCAGGGTAGGTGGGACTAGTGAAGATGGGACACGTTGGTCGGTGTGGGGCAAATTAGCCCAAATTACCTGTTTCTACGCTGTTGGATGCTATGACTCTATCTATACAGTTAACAATGGACCCCAGAGTACTTGGCCATTCTGAGGGCGGTGGGTGCATAGAACGAGCTGCCGGAGGAGGTAGTTGAGGCATCACGACGCTTAAGAAACATTTAGGCAAATACATACTGTAGATAGGACAGGTTTAGAGGGATATGGGCTAAATGCAGGCAGGCGGGACTGGTGTAGATGGGGCATGTTGGTCGGTGTGGATAGGTTGGGCAGAAGGGCCTGTTTCCACGCTGCATGTCTCTACCCACTATGTATCAAAGAAGATCCATGGTGGGACCACCTCCACTTTGGAACCAGACTTCTTACCCTGGTCCTTTCTGATAGACCATGCATGGATGTGGCTGAGATGGGAACTCCATCCCTCTTAATAATAATAATAATAATAATAATCTTATTTATATAGCACATTTTTAGTCAACTTGCATTGACCCCAAAGTGCTTCACATAATTACATTACATTTACACACAGGCAAAGGTGGGTGAAGTGTCTTGCCCCAAGGACACAACGACAGTATGCACTCCAAGCGGGATTCGAACCGGCTACCTTCCAGTCGCCAGCCGAACACTTAGCCCATTGTGCCATCTGTCGTCCCATTGTGCCATCTCCTCATCCCTGAGGAGACATGTTGAGATCAATAACCTTTATACCTGCCTGGCGAAGGTGGCAACACTGCTTGGATGCATATCTGGAGATTTCATTTGATTATGTCCTGTCCCCGGTCGATAGTCCGTATGATACACCATGTCCATAAAATAGACCAAACATTATGGGTATGACAGTATTAGCTACATGGAGAGACCACAGACAATAGACAATAGGTGCAGGAGGAGGCCATTCGGCCCTTCGAGCCAGCACCGCCATTGAATGTAATCATGGCTGATCATCCAGAATCAGTACCCCATTCCTGCCTTCTCCCCATATCCCTTGACTCCACTATCTTTAAGAGCCCTATCTAGCTCTCTCTTGAAAGCATTCAGAGAACCGGCCTCCACCGCCCTCCGAGGCAGAGAATTCCACAGACTCACAACTCTCTGTGTGAAAAAGGTTTTTCCTGGTCTCCGTTCTAAACGGCTGACCCCTTATTCTTAAACCGTGGCCCCTGGTTCTGGACTCCCCCAACAGAGGTCAGATAACTGTTTTCTCTGAAGCGCCGGAGGTTGAGGTGAGACCTGATTGTTGTATACACAAAGGTACATAGGGCCACTGAGGGTGCACCAGTCGTACATTGGGTGGTCAGTCAGAACCTTGTTCCAGGGTTGGAATGTCAAAGACCAGAGGGAGTAGCTTTGAGTGTGAGCGACAAATTTTAAGAGAGAAGAGTTTCATGCACAGAGGGTGGTGGGTGCCCGGAGCGTGCTGCCAGGAGTGGTGATGGAGGCAGATACAATAGTGGTGTTCAAGAGGCGTTTAGATAGGTGCATGGATATTCAAGATTCAAGATTCAAGATTCAAGATTCAATTTAATTGTCATTTGACCCCTTAAGGTCCAAACGAAATGCTGTTTCTGCAGCCATACATTACAAACAAATAGACCCAAGACACAACATAATTTACATAAACATCCATCACATCACTGTGATGGAAGGCCAAAAAAACTTATCTCTCCACTGCACTCTCCCCCCCCCCCCCCCCCCCAATGTCGGAGTCAAAGTCAAAGCCCCCGGCTGGCGATGGCGATTGTCCCGCGGCCATTAAAGCCACGCCGGGTGGTGCAAGGTCGCACACAGGGTCTTGGTGTTAGAGCCCCCGGCGTGCGCTCGCAGAGTCCCGTGGCCATTCCAAGCCGCGCGGGGCGGTGCTGACAGGCCCCGCTCCAGGAGCTCTTCAACCCCGCAACTCGGGCGGGAGAAGTCTCCGTTGCAGGAGCCCTGAAAAGCGGTCTCCCTCCAGGGACCCGCGGGCTCCCGGTGCCGCCGTCCGCCAGACCCGCAGTTGCAGCCTCCGAATCTCCGGAGGTCGGGCCGCAGCAGCAGCAGCAGCAGCGCTCCACCACCGCTCCACCCGCTCCGGACTCGGCCAGCTCCGCGACGGTGAGGTGAGTCGTCGGCACCAGAGTCCCCGGTCTTCTCCTGTTGGAGGCCGCTCCTCGTTGCAGCCCCAACGACAACGGAGACCCGACAAATAAAAGGTCGGGTCTCCCGTGCAGGGAGAGATTTAAAAGTTACCCCCTCCCTCCCACCCCACACCCCACCCCCCCCCCCCCACACACACACCCCAACAAAAAAATAACAAAAAACTACATAGAAACATAGACAAAAAATAATAAAAATGCGGACGGGCTGCAGAGGCCGCTGCTGACGAGAGTCGCGCCGCCTACGTAGGGACTATGTAGGGACTATGTAGAGATATGGTTCACATGCAGGCAGAGGAGATTACTTTATCTCGGCATCATGTTCGGCACAGACATTGTGGGCCGAAGGGCCTGTCCTTGTGCGGTTATGTTCTGTGTTCTTAAGGTGAAATGAAATAACTCTTAACTGCCACACAGTCTATTCCGCGGACTTCTGTGTTATATATAACAATGCGGAATAAAATGAGAGAAGCTGCAGGGGTTTTATTCAAGCTGCGATCATTTTCCTTCCTGGTTTTGCTCACTGAAATATTTTGGAGATAACCAGCGAATTCCTGGAAGGCACGGTGGCGCAGCGGTAGAGTTGATGCCTTACAGCGCCAGAGACCCGGGTTCGATCCCGGGTTCGAAGGATGAGGGGGCATCTTATAGAAACATATAAAATTATAAAAGGACTGGACAAGCTAGTTGCAGGAAAAATGTTCCCAATGTTGGGCGAGTCCAGAACCAGGGGCCACACAGTCTTAGAATAAAGGGAGGTCATTTAAGACTGAGGTGAGAAAAAACGTTTTCACCCAGAGAGTTGTGAATTTATGGAATTCCCTGCCACAGAGGGCAGTGGAGGCCAAGTCACTGGAAGGATTTAAGAGAGAGTTAGATAGAGCTCTAGGGGCTAGTGGAGTCAAGGGATATGGGGAGAATGCAGGCACAGGTTATTGATAGGGGACGATCAGCCATGATCACAATGAATGGTGGTGTTGGCTTGAAGGGCCGAATGGCCTCCTCCTGCACCTATTTTCTATGTTTCTGTGATCCCGACTATGGGTGCTAGTCTGTACGGAGTGTGTACGTTCTCCCCGTGACTGCGTGGGTTTTCTCCGACATCTTCGGTTTCCTCCCACGCTCCATAGACGTACAGGTTTGTAGGTTAATTGGCTCGATGTAAATGTAAAATTGTCCCGGGTGTGTGTCGGATAGAGTTAGTGCGCGGGGATCTCTGGTTTGCACGGGCTCGGTGGGCCTGTTTCCACGCTGCAGCTCTAAACTAAACTAAACTAAATTCCCACATCGTCTTATCTTCTTGGAAGCTCAGGAAGTCTAACATCTCTTTGTTTCCCAGCTCCTGAGACGAATCCCACTGATGTCCGAGGGGCGGGAATATCGGA
Source organism: Leucoraja erinaceus (assembly GCF_028641065.1). Lineage (NCBI taxonomy): Eukaryota > Metazoa > Chordata > Chondrichthyes > Rajiformes > Rajidae > Leucoraja > Leucoraja erinaceus. The sequence continues at coordinate 27,595,164 of NC_073400.1, read as the reverse complement.
ATCCAGCATGCAGATCAGCTGGACAGTAAGTGCAGTTTTCCACGAGTTCCGTTTTCCGCACAGAAGCTCCACATTTTGCCAGTGGGCTATGAAGCCAGTGGAGGAAACACGTCAACTTGGGCCGCACAGTGTCAGAGGGCGGTGAATCTGTGGAATTCATTGCTACAGAAGGCTGTGGAGGCCAAGTCAATGGATATTATTTAACATCAGAGATTGACAGATTCTTGTGTCAGGGGTTATGGGAAGAAGGCAGAAAAATGAGAGGGAAAGATAGATTAGCCGTGATTGAATGGTGGAGTGGGCTTAATGGGCCTGTTTGGTCGTGAGTAGTCGCCCAAAGTGTTCTGGTCGCCGTTGGATTTTCAACATGTTGAAAATTTTAGGCCTATGACCACCTATGACTGGCAAATCACCAAAAAAAGTTGCGTAAGGAGACGATTTTCACCGTACTTGGCGATTTTCTTGGCGGCATCATTGAACGACGTATCAGGTCACCGAAAAATTTGCGACGTGATGACGAATGACACGCGGTGTTTTTTCAAGGGTCTCAAGAATTTTTTTGTCGCCGCTGGATTTTGGAATGTTCAAAATCTTTTGGCGACCCTGATACGACGCCGGCAGTCGCCGAAAAAAATCGGCAAGTTGGGACAATCCCTTTCCAAAAGTCCGATCGAGGACAGTCCGCGGGTGAGTTCAGCTCTGCCGATCTCTTGCAAATGTTCACGCCTGGGTTTCATTCGCTGTGTTTTCCAGCCGCTGTCTGCTACCCAGGTCAGTGATCTCAACGTCAGGTACATCGTCAGCTGGAGGCAGCGGGACGTGGGCGGCGAATGGTCAACGGTCACGGTGACCAGGTCCAATTACGTCGTCTCTCCGACACCCCTCTTCACCCCCTACGAGATCAAAGTGCAGGTGGTGAACGATTTTGGCCTGGGTCCCGAGCCAGACGTCATCATCGGATACTCAGGCGAAGAATGTAAGTGTATACGGGTGGAGCCGTCTGGGAATTGCTTCTGTGTTGAACAAGTGTGTGCTTCATCACCTATCAGCCATGATCATATTGAACGGCAGTGCCGGCTCGAAGGGCCCAATGGCCGACTCCTGCACCTTTTTTCTACGTTGGACCCCCCCTGAGCGCACACTTAAGCGGGGATCTTCTGACATGGTGGGTGGGGCCCTCAGACTCACCACAGTTAACACCGCCCCTACCTCACAGCGGTAGCGTTGCTGCCTTCCAGTGCCAAAGACAGAGGTTCGATCCTGACCACGGGTGCTTGTCTGTACGGAGTTTGTACGTTCTCCCCGTGACCTGCGTGCGTTTTACCCGGATGCTCCGGTTTCCTCCCACACTCCAAAGACATGCGGGTTTGTAGGTTAATTGGCTTCTGTAAATTGTCCCTCGCGTGTAGGATAGAACTAGTGTGAATGTGGGATTGGTGGTCGGCGCGGACCCGGTGGGCCGAAGGGCCTGTCTCCACGCTGTATCTCTAAACTAATCTAAACTCTGGATATTTAAGAGGGGGAGGGAAGAAGAGTTATTTAAGATCTCATCACAAAGGCCCATGCATATAGCCAAGGCTAGTACATCAGTACCATACTGAGTGATTGCTGAATGGTCATAGGTGCTGCATTTTGTATGGGAGCTTAAATAGGGACCTATCTTCTCGAGTACTTGGGCTATACAGCCTGACCAGTGACATCTGGGAGCAGGGTGGCACAGCGGTAGAGTGCTGCCTTATTTACCCAGGTTCGATCCTGACTACTGAACAATCAACAACCTGGAGTATTAACAGTGGCGCAGCGGTAGAACCACTGTCTCACAGCGCCAGAGACATGAGTTCGATCCTGACCACCGGTGCTTGTCTGCACGGAGTTTGTACGTTCTCCCCGTGACCTGTGTGGGTTTTTTCCCCGATATCTCCGGTCTCCTCCCACACTCCAAAGACGTACGGGTTTGTAGGTTATTTGGCTTTGGTAAAAATTATAAATTGCCCCCTCGTGTGCAGGATAGTGCTGGTGTTTGAGGTAAACGCTAGTCAGCGCCGGCACAGTGGGCCGAAGGGCCTGTTATATCTCCAAAGTCTAGCATCTAAAGTTCCTTGAGGCATGGACTTTGACCTGTTTTGTGCTTGCATTTAGATCCAAACGCGGCCCCGACGAGCTTGTCCGGGAGGTACGTCAACAGCACGGCCATTTTGTTGCAGTGGAGGGCAGTACCACAAGAAAATATCCGGGGGTATCTCATCGGCTATCGAGTAAGTAGCGGATGGTCTCGACCCGAAACGCCACCCGTGCCTTTTCTCCAGAGATGCCGCCTGTCCCGTTGATTTACTCCAGCACTTTATGTGTCTATCTTAAGTAGTAGGATGACAATAGACAACAGGTGCAGGAGTAGGCCATTCGGCCCTTCGAGCCAGCAGCGCCATTCACTGTGATCATGGCTGATCGTCCACAACCAGTACCCCGTTCCTCCCTTCTCCCCATATCCCCTGACTCCGCTATTTTTAAGAGCCCTATCTAACTCTCTCTTGAAAGTATCCAGAGAATTGGCCTCCACTGCTTTCTGAGGCAGAGAATTCCACAGATTCACAACTCTCTGGGTAAAAACGTTTTTCCTCATCTCCGTTTTAAATGGCCTACCCCTTATTCTTAAACTGTGGCCCCTGGTCCTGGACTCCCCCAACATCGGGAACATTTTCCTGCCTCTAGCGTGTCCTATCCCTTAATAATCCTACATGTTTCAATGAGATACCCTCTCATCCATCTAAGTTCCAGTGTATACAAGCCCAGTCGCTCCATTCTTTCAACATATGACAGTCCCGCCATCCCTGGAATTTACCTCGTGAACCTACACTGCACTCCTGGTTCTAGCGTTGAATATTACTGCCAGTACAACTCAACCATCAAAAGCCAAGTGAACAAGGAGTTTTGTGCTGCAAACTCCTCAAAGAAAGCAAGTGCCTCGAACTAGTCTTTCCAGGTGAGACAGAGGTTCATGTGCATCTCCTCTCACCTCATCTACTGCATCCAACGTTCCAGGGGTGTTCTCCAGAACACCGGCAAGACCAAGCGTAGACTCGGCAGCCATTTTGTTGAACATTTGCACCAAGGCCTATTGGGTCTCCTGGTTGCTAATCACATTAACTCCCCATTTCCATACTGATCTTTCTGTCCTGGGCCTCCTCCATTGAGCCAAACACGGGCAGGTGGGACTAATGTAGCTGGGACATGTTGGCCCGGTGTGGGCAAGTTGGGCCGAAGGACCTATTTCCGCGCTGTATCGCTCTGTGACTATGACTTTATCTACTTTCTCCAGGGATGCTGCCTGACCCGCCGAGTTACATAGAACCATAGAAAATAGGTGCAGGAGGAGTCCATTTGGCCCTTCGAGCCAGCACCGCCATTCAATATGATCATGGCTGATCATCCAAAATCAGTACCTCACTCTTGCTTTCTCCCCATATCTCTTGATTCCATTAGAGCTATATCTAACTCTCTCTTGAAAACATCCAGTGAATTGGCATCCACAGGCAGGAAATCCCACAGATTCACAACTCCCTGGGTGAAAAACATTTTTTTTTCTCATTTCACTCCTAAATGGCCAACCCCTTATTCTTACACAGTGACCCCTGGTTCTGGGCTCCCCCAATATGGGGAACATATTTCCTGCATCTACCCTGTCCAATCCCTTAGGAATTTTACATGTTTCTATAAGAAATTCCCGCTCGTCCTTCTAAATTCCAGTGAATATTGGCCAGGGTCCAACCTATCGGAGAAATCTAACTGGGTGTCTTCCCGTACACAGATTCAGTACTGGAACGAGGGTAGTCTGCTGAAGACCAGCCGGTACAAGTCACGCATGAAGGTGATGGACTCCCAGAACCGGCGGTCGCGCGCCGTGGTATCGGAACTGCAACCGTACAGCGTCTACAAGTTCCAAGTGGCCGCCGTCAACGGCAGGGGTGCCGGCGGCTGGAGTGAGGTGTTTGCCATGAACACCACGGAGGGAGGTAGGTGGCAACTCGGCCCGGCAGCCCAACCAACTCTTACTCTCTGCAGGAAGGAACTGCACACTCCAAAGGTAGACGCTGAAGATAGATCTTGACTAGTGCAGCAGATCTACCAGCCAAACATCCAGACCAGCAGGTCAGGGCTTCCGAATTAAAGGCCCTTCCTTTAGAAAGGAGATAAGGAGGAATGAAGGTAGACAAATGTGCTGGAGAAACTCAGCGGGTGCAGCAGCATCTATGGAGCGAAGGAAATAGGCAACAAAATAGGCAAAATAAGCCGAAACCCGAATGCCTTTAGTCAGAGGGTGGTGAATCTGTGGAATTCATTGCCACGGGGAGCTGTGGAGGCCAAGTCAATGGATATTTTTAAGGCTGAGATAGATAGATTCTTGATTTGTACAGGTGTCAGAGGTTAAGAGGAGATGGCAGGAGAATGGGGTTAGGAGGGAGAGATAGATAGAGTAGACTTCAGAGGCTCCAGTTTCCTCCCACATCCTGAAGACATGCAGGGTTGTAGGTTCTCTCCAGACAGGCTGCCCGTGCCGCTGAGTTAGTCCAGCTCGTGTCTCTCGCCGGTTTGCAGGTTATTTGGCCTCCGTAAAATTGTTCCTTGCGTGTAGCAAGTGGATGTGATAGTGGGATAACATAGAACTTGTGTGAACGGGCGATCGATGGTCGGTGTGGACTCGGTCCTCGTTTCCACGTTTTATTGTTCAATTTAATCCAACACGAGAGTTTAGTTCCACTTTGAACTTGTTGATCGCTTGTTGGTAACTGTTAAGATCCCTCTTTTTGGAGCTGTCTCTGGATGTCATAAGTCATGTCCTAAGTGACAGGACTAGAATTAGGCCATTCGGCCCATCAAATCTACTCTGCCATTCAATTATAGCTGATCTATCTCTCCCTCCTATCCCCATTTCCTGCCTTCTCCCCATAACCTCTGACACCCGTACTAATCAAAAATCTATCTATCTCTGCCTTAAAAATATCCACTAACTTGGTCTCCACAGCCTTCTGTGGCAAAGTGTTCCACAGATTCACCACCCTCTGACGAAATAAATTTCTCCTCGTCTCCTTCCTAAAAGAACGTCCTTTAGTTCTGAGGCTATGACCTCTCGCCCTAGACACTCCCACTAGTGGAAACATCCTCTCCACATCCACTCTATCCAAGCCTTTCACTATTCATTAAGTTTCAATGAGGTCCCCCCTCATTCTTCTAAACTGCAGTGAGTACAGGCCCAGTGCCGACGAACGCTCATCACAGGTTAGCCTACTCTTTCCTGGAACGTTCTCGTAAGCCTCCTCTGGACCCTCCACAGACCAGCACATACATCCTCAAGGCGGTGACGGTGGTGCAGCGGTAGAGTTGCTGTCTTACAGCGAATGTAGTGCCGGAGACACGGGTTCGATCCCACCTACGGGTTCCGTCTGTACGGAGTTTGTACGTTCTCCCCATGACCTGCATGGGTATTCTCGAGATCTTCGGTTTCCTCCCACACTCCAAAGCCGTACAGGTTTGTAGGTTGTTTAAGAGGGAACTGCAGATGCTGGAAAATTGAAGGTAGACGAAAATGCTGGAGATACTCAGCGGGTGAGGCAACATCTATAGAGCAAAGGAAATAGGCAACGGTTCGGGCCGAAACCCTTCTTCAGACCTGATCAATCTGAAGGTACACAAAAATGCCGGAGAAACTCAGCAGGTGCAGCAGCACCTATGGAGCTCCATAGATGCTGCTGCACCCGCTGAGTTTCTCCAGCATTTTTGTGTACCTTCGATTTTCCAGCATCTGCAGTTCCTTCTTAAACACCTGATCTATCTGAAGAAGGATTTCGGCCCGAAACGTTGCCTATTTCCTTCGCTCCATAGATGCTGCCTCACCCTGTGAGTTTCTCCAACATTTTTGTCCACCTCAGGTTTGTAGGTTAATTGGCTTGGTAAATGTAAAAATTGTCCCTAGCGTGTGTAGGATAGTGTTAATGTGCGGGGATGTCTGGTCGGCCCAGACCTGGTGGGCCGAAGGGCCTGTTTCCGCACTGTATCTTTAAACAAAATTAAAATATAGTGCCCAAAATTGCTCACAGTGTCACGTCTCTGGTGATTAACTTTTCTGTCCAATTTCTCTTGTAGTACCTGGGAAACCAGATTCCCTCAGGATTCGACAACCGGATCTGGAATCGATTACGTTGCAATGGACTCCGCCCCGGCAGCCTAATGGGATCATCACGGGCTACACCATACTCTACCACCGATGTACGTATACGGAGGTTGTCCAATTTGATCATCAGCACACATCAGCACCCTGTTGTACAGGGTCTTGGTGAGACCACACCTGGAGTATTGCGTACAGTTTTGGCCTCCTAATCTGAGGAAAGACATTATTGCCATAGAGGGAGTACAGAGAAGGTTCACCAGACTGATTCCTGGGATGGCGGGACTTTCATATGAAGAAAGACTGGATAGACTCAGCTTGTACACGCTAGAATTTAGAAGATTGAGGGAGGATCTTATAGAAACGTACAACATTCTTAAGGGGTTGGACAGGCTAGATGCAGGAAGATTGTTCCCGATGTTGGGGAAGTCCAGAACAAGGGGTCACAGATTAAGGATAAGGGGGAAGTCTTTTCGGACCCAGATGATAAAAAAAAATATTCACACAGAGAGTGGTGAATCTGTGGAATTCTCTGCCACAGAAAGCAGTTGAGGCCAGTTCATTGGCTATATATAAGAGGGAGTCAGATGTGGCCCTTGTGGCTAAAGGGATCAGGGGGTATGGAGAGAAGGCAGGTACAGGATACTGAGTTGGATGATCAGCCATGATCATATTGAATGGCGGTGCAGGTTCGAAGGGCCGAATGGCCTACTCCTGCACCTATTTTCTATGCTTCTATGTTTCTAAAAAGCAAATGCATATTCAGAAACTGTGTAAAATCCTGAGAGGAACAGACCTGGCAGATGAACAGGGTCGCCCGCCCTGAGTAGGTGAATCGAGGGCCAGGGGGGCACAGGTTTAAGGTGCAGGAACCTGAGGGGTCACTTTTTCGCACAGAGGGTGGTGGGTTTGTGGAGCGAAATGCCAGAGGAGGTAGTTGAGGCAGGGACTATCCCAATGTTTAAGAAGCTGTTCGGCAGATGCATGGACAGGACAGGCTTGAAGGTATATGGGCCAAACACAGTCAGGTGGGACCAGTATACTGCCCTAGTTTGACAAAAGGAACTGACAGAAAGGCGTTTTCTTGTCAATGAGGAAAACGTCTTTTTCGTTCAGCTCTCTGTGATGGAATTTCTTAATTCTCTTGGTATAAATATTTCCAAATTGTACTCAGAGAAGACTTATTTTGTTCACCGTTGTGTAGCTCATATCTCAAATACCCTAAAACAAGCAATAACTCAATGTTGACTAAATTGTCCGTTGTTTCCTTTTGTCAAATTAAGGCAGTATAGCTGGGACATGTTGGCCGGTGTGGGCAGTGTTGGGCTGGTTTTATGCCCTACGACTCCATGACTCTATGATTACATTCGAGCCCCCCGTACTGTACAGATACAATGTTGTTCACTTAGTTATTACTGGGGCATCAATCCTGTTGCGCCCAAGTCAATATTGGGACACTCAGGTGGCACACACACCCCCATCCACATTAACGGGACGGAGGTGGAACGTGTTACTAGCTTCAGGTTCCTGGGAGTCAACATCTCCGATGACCTCTCTTGGACCCACAATACCTCTACTCTGATCAAGAAGGCTCATCAGCGTCTCTTCTTCCTGAGGAGACTGAAGAAGGTCCATCTGTCTCCTCAGATCCTGGTGAACTTCTACCGCTGCACCATCGAGAGCATCCTTACCAACTGCATCACAGTATGGTATGGCAACTGTTCTGTCTCCGACCGGAAGGCATTGCAGAGGGTGGTGAAAATTGCCCAACGCATCACCGGTTCCACGCTCCCCTCCATTGAGTCTGTCCAAAGCAAGCGCGTCCCCGCCAAGGACTGCTCTCACCCCAACCATGGACTGTTTACCCTCCTACCATCCGGGAGGCGCTACAGGTCTCTCCGTTGCCGAACCAGCAGGTCGAGGAACAGCTTCTTTCCGGCGGCTGTCACTCTACTAAACAACGTACCTCGGTGACTGCCAATCACCCCCCCCCCCCCCCCCCCCCCCCCCCCACTTATTATTTATTTTTTATTCAAATCGTTTGCTATGTCGCTCTTCAAGGGAGATGCTAAATGCATTTTGTTGTCTCTGTACTGTACACTGACAATGACAATTAAAATTGAATCTGAATCTGAATCTGAATCTGGGACATCGAAGGTACACAAAAATGCTGGAGAAACTCAGCGGGTGCAGCAGCATCTATGGAGCGAAGGAAATATCCATATTTCCTTCGCTCCATAGATGCTGCTGCACCCGCTGAGTTTCTCCAGCATTTTTGTGTACCTTCGATTTTCCAGCATCTGCAGTTCCTTCTTGAACACTGTAGCTGGGACATGTTGGGCGGTGTGGGCAAGTTGGGCCGAAGGACCTATTTCCACGCTGTATCACTCTATGCATGTTTGCACGCTGTATCACTCCACAACTCTCTCTATGACTCCATGTTGTTAGATTGCATGTATCAAAAATAGTGCACAATTTAAACACCCCTCACCGTCGTCTCCTTCCACTCTGGGCGGGTGAGTCAGGTCTACCTCCATCCCTTTCGAAACTCTGATTGGAACTGCAAGTTCCTGTCCCTCCCCCACCTTAATCCTCCGACTAGTTTCACTGTCCTCCTGGTCAATCGGACTGAAATGTGACTGATTCCACGCCTCGTGGCCACCCTCCCCTCAGCTAACAACGAACCATTCCACATTTCCTTGATCATCGTCTGCTTTGATCAGTACTTTTCACACCTTACTCTCCCATATCTTTTGTCACCCGCTTCCCTGACTCTCTGTCTGAAGAAGGGTCTCGACCGGAAACATCACCTGGAGATGCTGCCTGTCCCGCTGAGTAACTCCAGCTTTTGGAGGTCAACAAGGTCATAAGGAATAGGTCATTCGGCCCATCAGGTCTACTCCGACATTCAATCATGGCTGATCTATCTCTCCCTCTTAACCCCATTCTCCTGCCTTTTCCCCATAATCCTTGACACCCGTACTAATCAAGAATCTATCCATCACTGCCTTAAAAATATCTACTGACTTGGCCTCCACAGCCTTCAGTTGCAAATAATCCCACAGATTCACCACCCTCTGACTAAAGAAATTCCTCATCATCTACTTCCTAAAGGAAAATCCTTTAGTTCTGAGGCTACGACCTCTGGTCCTAGACTCTCCCACTGGTGGAAACATCCTCTCCACATCCACTCTATCCTGGATTTTCACTGTTAACCTCACTTTCTTTGTTACTTCTAGTAACTGGCTCCCGTGCAAGGCGCAATTCCACAATTCCCAGACTTCCGCCCGACGCGACCACCTACAAGTTGGAACGTGTCGACGCGAACACCAAGTACAGGTTCTACGTCTTTGCCCAAACCCGCCAGGGGTTCGGAGAGCCCATCGTCTTGGACTCGCCCGACTTCCAAAACGAAGGTAAGAGAGCTGGCGTCACCGGACCTTCGGATTAAATTATCGCCGCACTTCCTCCTCGGCCCGAACGCCATTTTGTTCCATTGACGCCATTTTGTGTGCCCCGCAAATGAGGAGCGGGAAGGAACGCAGTGCCAGGACAAAATGGCCGCAAAATGGGAAATGGGCCTTGAGAAATGTCAGCAACTGAGGAATACGGCAACGGTCACATGGCGGATGGCACTGAAAGATAATGGGTGCCCCACCCCCCACACCTAATGACGGAGCATTAACCTCACCTCTGCCCCATCAACTCAATATCTCACCCCCACCCCCTCTCCCACTACACCTACCCACCCACCCACACACCACTTGAATGACCCTCGCACAGTTTATCCCCTTTCCATCCCGTGCATGCGCATGGCGCCCGTCCCAACCCGTAATCGCCAGCCTTCCTGCTGTGATGCTCTCTCATAAGAACAACAGGTTTTAGGATCACACTTGCAATTAACTGGTTTACCTACTGTACCTTCAGCTTTAAACTCGAGTGACGTGTGTGTTGAATCCAGATGTTCGAAACCAACACCAATCCAAATTGAAGGCCTGCTGTTTCCAGATGTTAACCTCCCACATCTGTAACACTAATTGGTCACTACATCCGTTCTGATTTCAGGCATTCTGCAAAGTTAACATTTCTCCTTGGCCCTCTTCTTGGGCAAAAGCGTAAGGAATCTATTCTCAGTTTAAAGAGCCAAGTGGTACTCCAAAGTGTTACATGTTTCCTGACGTTGGGGGGAGTCCAGAACCAGGGGTTACAGTTTAAGAAAAAGGGCTAGGTCATTTGGGACTGAGATGAGGAAAAACTTTTTCATCCAGAAAGTTGTGAATCTGTGGCCACAGAAGGCAGTGGAGGCCAATTCACTGGATGTTTTCAAGAGTTAGATTTGGTTCCTACGGCTAAAGGAATCAAGGGATATGGGGGGAAAAAAACAGGAACGGGGTACTGATTTTAGATGATCAGCCATGATCATATTGAATGGCTGTGCTGGCTCAAAGGGCCGAATGGCCTCGTCCTGCACCTATTTTCTATGTTTTTTACATACTCAAAACCTTATTGAACATGTACCTTGGTAGAATTAAAATGCAGACCAGGTTTAGCAGGTTACGTCTATATATCCCACTTGTTCTACAGGTAATATAGTATAATTGTTATTCGTGCATTAATAGGAAGGTCTTTGTGATCCAAATATCTGATGTGCTTATATACTCCCTTGCATCCTGCTTTTTCTTTTGGAGATCCAGATCTGTTGATGCTAATAAATCTGTCCGTTCAAACAGGTTTCAAAATGTGCCAAGGCATGCTGTCTAAAATGTGCTTCTTTATGAATGAATGAATGGATGAATGAATGAATGAATATTTTGTTGACAAGTCACAGTGAAATTCTTAGCTTGCACACCCAAGGTATGCAAATAGTCGCCCATAAAGGGCACGTACACAGTTACAAAGCTCCCCCACGCCAGGTGCCCCTTTGTTCCCCCCCTCCTCGAGGCGTCCCCCAACGCCAGGTCCCCATTGTCCACTGTTCTCCCCCCATCACGGTGGTCCCCCCGCTCCGAGTCGCCATTGTATATCTTTCTCACTTCTGTGACCCAAATAAACAGTGAGAACAAGGCCAATTCAGTGTCACTGGTGACGTCTGGTTGACTTGCGATGTTCAGGTAAGTTTGCTGATGGACTTTGGTCTGTGTTTGGTCTGTTTCTAACACCAGAGGAACAATCAGTCATGTCTTGACTTTCCAATTTCCCCCCTGGTCCTCCCAGTGCCGTGGACCTCAGGTTTCTGAGATGTTTCCTCATTCAGGGCCACAACGCAATCTCAGGGCCAAGAATCTCAGCTTTTTTTTCTCTTGGGATTGTGACCACCTCCATTTCTTCCCCATTTGTCCGCCCCACATCCCTGATCTCCTCTCCCTGCGAGAAAACAAAGAGGCAAGTGGAGGTGACCCCAGTAAGATACTTCAGTTGGTCTCAACATCAAGGATCTCATCTTGGTCTACTTTGTCCCAAAGGAAGTCATTTGCTTCTTAACAACTTGGTGGGACCCATGTCTCTTCCTCAACTAATGGCTGATATTCTCACATCTTGTTTCAGGCCTTAGAGTCATTAATGTTTAGTTTAGTTTAATTTTGAGATAATGTGCATACAGGGAGAACATACGAACTCCAAATAGACAGCAACTGCAGTCAGTATCAAACCCGGGTCACTGGCGCTGTAAGGCAGCAACTCTACCGCTGTGCCACCGTGCTGCCCTTATGTGTTCATGTCTTTCTTGACTTTACTCTGGTGATACAGTGTGGAAACGGGTTCTTTGGTTCACCGGGTCTGAGCTGACCTGCGATCACCATCCCCCCGCTACTAGCCGCAGCCCGCCGGATCTTTCTGGGCAGGTTCCTGGTTTTCAAGAGAGAGTTAGATATAGCTCTTAGGGCTAACGGAATCAAGGGATGTGGGGAGAAAGCAGGAACGGGGTACTGATTTTGGATGATCAGCCATGATCATATTGAATGGCAGTGCTGGCTCGGTTCGAATGGCCTACTCTTGCACCTATTTTCTCTGTTTCCATGTTCCGCGGCGGGCGAACAACTCTACCGTCGTGCCACCCAGTGCCGCGCCAACTCTCTCTCTCTCTCTCCATCTGTGCCGACGGTCCTTGCGCAGTGGCCATTCTTTATACGAGTTGCGGGAATACGGGTTGGCAGGGAATCTTGCCCCAAAGGGGATGATACCCTGGGTTGACGCATGGGACTATGCCTGAGTGTCCAACTGGCCAGGAGAGAGCATTTTTCTTACTGGTGACTTGGACCTCAGAGGGGCGTCTGCCTCAGAGGGCGGTGGAGGCAGGTTCTCTGGATACTTTCAAGAGAGAGCTGGATAGGGCTCTTAAAGATAGCGGAGTTAGGGGATATGGGGAAAAGGCAGGAACGGGGTACTGATTGGGGATAGAAACATAGAAACATAGAAAAAAGGTGCAGGAGTAGGCCATTCGGCCCTACGAGCCTGCACCGCCATTCAATATGATCATGGCTGATCATCCAACTCAGTATCCCTGTACCTGCCTTCTCTCCATACCCCCTGATCCCTTTAGCCACAACGGCCACATCTAACTCCCTCTTAAATATAGCAAACGAACTGGCCTCAACTACCTTCTGTGGCAGAGAATTCCAGAGATTCACCACTCTCTGTGTCAAAAATGTTTTCCTCATCTCGGTCCTAAAAGATTTCCCCCTTATCCTTAACCTGTGACCCCTTGTTCTGGACTTACCCAACATCGGAAACAATCTTCCTGCATCTAGCCTGTCCAACCCCTTAAGAATTTTGTAAGTTTCTATAAGATCCCCCCTCAATCTTTTAAATTCTGGCGAGTACAAACTGAGTCTATCCAGTCTTTCTTCATATGAAAGTCCTGACATCCCAGGAATCAGTCGGGTGAACCTTCTCTGTCTTTCCTCAGATTAGGAGACCAAAACTGCACGCAATACTCCAGGTGTGGTCTCACCAAGACCCTGTACAACTGCAGTAGAACCTCCCTGCTCCTATACTCAAATCCTTTTGCTATGAATGCTAACATACCATTCGCCTTCTTCACTGCCTGCTACACCTGCATGCCTACTTTTAATGACTGGTGTGCCATGGCACCCAGGTCTCATTGCATCTCCCCCTTTCCTAATCGGCCACCATTCAGATAATAGTCTACTTTCCTGTTTTTGCCACCAAAGTGGATAACCTCATATTTATCCACATTATACTGCATCTGCCATGCATTTGCCCACTCACCCAGCCTATCCAAGTCACCTTACAGCCTCGTAGCATCCTCCTCACAGCTAACACTGCCCCCCAGCTTCGTGTCATCCGCAAACTTGGAGATGTTGCATTCAATTCCCTCGTCCAAATCATCAATATATTGTAAATAGCTGGGGTCCCAGCACTGAGCCTTGCGGTAGCCCACTAGTCACTGCCTGCCATTGTGAAAAGGACCCGTTTACTCCTACTCTTTGCTTCCTGTCTGCCAGCCAGTTCTCTATCCACATCAATACTGAACCCCCAATATCTTGTGCTTTAAGTTTGTATACTAATCTCTTATGTGGGACCTTGTCGAAAGCCTTCTGAAAGTCCAGATATAACACATCCACTGGTTCTCCCTTATCCACTCTACTAGTTACTTCCTCGAAAAATTCTATAAGATTCGTCAGACATGATTTACCTTTCGTAAATCCATGCTGACTTTGTCCAATGATAATCAGCCATGATCACATTGAATGGCGGTGCTGGTTCGAAGGGCCGAATGGCCTACTCCTGCACCTATTGCTTGTTGTCTCTTGTCTAATGACCTCTCCTGCTCAATAGGTTGGAACCAGATGACTGCCTCCAACCTAAGGGGATGCAATAATGTACACTGCAGTAGTTTATTTATGGCACATCTACATGTTCCTTGATTAGTACGGGTCATGGAGAGAAGGCAGGAGAATGGGGTTAGGAGGGAGAGATAGAATGGCGAAGTAGACTTGATGGGCCGAAAGGCCTAATTCTGTTCCTATTCCTTATGACCCATGACCTAATCCCAGTGCATTCTCCAGGATTGCTCCAACTTGCACCAACTGCACAAGCCATTACGATTCGGATATAACATACTTCAGGGTGTACAACGCTTTTCTGTATCTCATGTGAAGATTGAAATGATGATACCCATTGTACATAATGACAGATACAATTATGACACAAGAGGATCGAAGAATCTTGAAGAACACCGACTGGCATATTAATTGAATGTTTACAATTACAGGCCTGTCCCACTTTGGCGATTGTTTTTAGGTGACTGCCAGCGACCAGGACAATGGAATTCACCAAAATCAGCTCCGGCGATAATCTACATCACCTGCCGCCTACCTATGTTAACCTGGCAACAACCTACGACAGCCCAAATTGATGCCACTGTCGTTAAAAATGTTTCAGCATGTTGACGTTTTTTCGCCAGTCGCCTGTAGTCGCCTAAAAAATCGCTAAGTGGGACAGGTTCATTTGTCACAGGAATGCCCAGTGAAACAAGTAACTCAGCGGGTCGGGCAACATCTCTGGAGAGGATGGACTTTGTCATTCCCTTTATCCTGTACCTGTACAATGCAGACGGGCTTGATTGTAATCATGTTTAGTCTTTCCGCTGACTGGAGAGATCATAACAAAAAACACTTTTCACTGTACCTCAGTACATGTGACCATAAACTAAACTGAACTAAATTAAACTGAACTCATCTAAATATTTCATGCCAGACCCTTCTTCAGACTGGAAATGTCCTGATCTGCCCCCCTCCCCCCCATCCTCTACACCAATCTGTCTGGAGAAGCTCCCTGACCTGAAACATCATCTGTCCGTTCCCACCCTCTGAGTTACTCCGGTACTTTGTGTTAAACTCGGCATTCCAGGTGTCTGCAGGAATTAACAGTGTGTAGGAAAGAACTGCAGGTGCTGGTTTATATCGAAGGTAGACACAAATTGCTGGGGTAACAAGCAGCATCTCTGGAGAGAAGGAATGGGTGATGTTTTGTGTGAAGAGGGGTCGCGACCCGAAACGTCACCCATTCTTTCTCTCCAGTGATGCTGCCTGTCCCGCTGAGTTACTCCAGCATTTTGTGTCTACCTTGGAATTAACAGTGTGTTCTGCATGGGCGTGAATACTTAAGGCCCTGTCCCACTGTACGAGCTAATTCAAGAGCTCTCCCGTGTTTAAAAAAAAAAATCAAGCTCGTGGTAAGCACGTAGAATGCACGTAGCGGGTACGTCGGAGTTCGGGACGTCTCTTAGCGGCTCGTAACGCTAATGGCAGGTCCTCGGGAAACGCGGTAAGCTCGGGAAGACTCGTGAAGATTATTCAACATGTTGAAAAATGTCCACGAGAGCCCCTAGTACCTACGAGCGGCTATTACCCGTAATTCTCTGAGTTCGAATCAGGGGAAACTCGGGAGAACTCTTGAATTAGCTTGTACAGTGGGACAGCCCCTTTACTATACTTATCAGGGTACGTCACAATCAGGCAACCATGAATATTAGGTGTTGATGAAAAAGCAATTCAATCTTCACTCTCTAACTTCATGGGGTAACTATACTAAGAATAAGGGGCAAGCCCTTTAGAACAGAGATGAGGAAACACTTTTTCACACAGAGAGTTGTGAGTCTGTGGAATTCTCTGCCAGAGGGCGGTGGAGGCCGGTTCTCTGGAAACTTTCAAGAGAGAGCTAGATAGGGCTCTTAAAGAAAGCGGAGTCAGGGGATATGAGGAGAAGGCAGGAACTGATTGGCGATGATCAGCCATGACCACATTGAATGGCGGTGCTGGCTCAAATGGCGGTGCTGGCCTACTCCTGCACTTATTGTCTATTGTCTATTGTCTATTGACTGTTAATCTTTATTTTAATCTGGTATCTTGTTTCTTTCCCTTCTTCCTTCCTCTTTGCCTTTCTCTTCGAAGTCACCCCTACCGCTGAGATTGCAATTACAGATGGAGGTAAAGGGGATGGGAGGGAACGGGAGGAGAGAGGCTTTGCTTGCAGACCGCCATAAAGCATGAATGACTAGAGAAGCAGGTACTGGAATCCAGGGGTTCAAAGGCTCTAATCTGAGAGGGGTTTAGGATCAGAAATCAGAACAAGCAAATCTCTGATGCTGTTGTTGCTATCAACATTACCCGAGGCCAGAGATGAGATTAGAGCCTTCAACTCCCTGCTGAGTATCTGCCATTCTTCTATAATATATACTGTTGCCAATTTTCTTTACAGTAGGCAAGCCGTTGTCTTTTTGCATTGTGTCCGAGACCTCTGGTGAGGCACATTTGCAAGAGGGGATTTGGTGTCTGTTGTACAGAGTATTAAGCAGTGAGATTTTAAAGTACAATACAGGGAGTTGTCTGCACAGTATATATTATAACCAGGCCACACTGACTGTGACTCTCCAGAGCCAGTGCGTGCCATACAATTCAACCCAGCTTTTACGCTCTTGAATGCACATCAACACCATATTCTTCATTTTTCACCTGCACCCGTGTTTGTGGCTGGATCATCATTTTCACGCATTTTCATATTGGCTCAATATTCTGAGCGTTCTCCGGTATATCGACTTGCGCTTCGCGTAGCTCAGATAGGTTTGCAAGGCATGGGGGTGGACAATTTCTATTTGGGTTGCATTTTTTATTAGCACTGGGACTCCGAGAAATTTGCCCATGTGCCATAATTCTGCGGTTATACATGTTCCCTGAGGTGGACTTTGTGTGTGTGTGTGTGTGTGTGTGTGTGTGTGTATGTGTGTGTGTGTGTGTGTGTGTGTATGTGTGTGTGTGTGTGTGTGTGTGTGTGTGTGTGTGTGTGTGATATGCACTTGTGTACGTATACATCGAGGTGAGGGATATTATAATGGGAAACGGGGAGCATATCATTTAGATACTGATTATCTACCTCACACGATGCCTCAGGAAGGCCGTCAGCATCCACAAAGACTCCTCACACCCTTGTAATAGTCTGTTCGAACTCCTACCCTCCGGCAGACGTTACAAGGCCTTCTATTCCCGCACCTCCAGACTCAGGAACAGCTTCATTCCCATGAACTCTCTCCCTCGGATTGTCACATCGTACATCGACCCGGCACAGACACATTTGCACTTTAGACTGTTTTATTGTTCTTTTTTTATAAATCATGTTTCTCGGGGTATCTAAATCTAAATTTTATTAGTTGTTTAAGTTATGACGATCAGATGGATGGAAGCTGCATACCAAATCTCGTTGCACCTATGTGCAATGACAATAAAATATATTTTAAATATGTTCAAGATTCAACAAAAGGCACGAAATGCAGGAGTAACTCAACGGGTCAGGCAGTATCCCTGGAGAACATCATAGGTGATATTTCGGGTCGGGAGCCTTCATCAGACTTTAGACTGAGTCTGAAGAAGGATTCTGACCCGATACGTCACCTGTCCATGTTCTCCAATGTCCCACTGAGTTACTCCGGCATTTTGTGTCTTTCCTCGGTAAACCAGCATCTGCAGTTCCTTGTTTCTACATTTTCCAGATTCAAGTCGTCAGATGCTTGAAAACCTTGATTGGAATTCACTTCTTGTCAATTTCCCTAGGACTCCCTAGGTGTGGGAAGGAGCTGCAGACGCTGGTATAAACTGAAGATAGACACAAAAAGCTGGAGTAACTCAGTGGGACAGGCGGCATCTGTGGAGAAAAGGAATAGGTAAAGTTTCGGGTCAAGACCCTTCTTCAGACTGAAGAAGGATCTCGACCCGAAACATCATCTATTCCTTTTCTTCAGTCTGAAGAAGAGTCTCGACCCGAAATGTCACCTATTCTTTTTCTCCAGAGATGCCGTCTGACCTGCTGAGTTATTCCAGTTTTTTGTGTCTACTCTGGGTCTCTGGTCTACCTTTTGCTGGATCATTCACCCCTTGAGTTGGACACTTGCACCGTATGACAGAGCGCAGTTACATGCGCGGCATCTCAGCAAGACCGCTCCACGTCCAGCTCCGACGTGCAGACGTGGAGTCAACATATTGTGCTTCCTTCAACCCTGATCGTCAGAAAACGGGAAAGTAATGCTGTAGCACACAGCCTGTAGCATTGGGACATCGTGACCAGGTCCATTTTGACTGCTCAATCCCATGAGATTTGACTAATAGTTCCGACCATCATCACTTCTATGGACCACAACCTGCTTGTTCTGAAGTCAAAGGCAGCATAATCAAAGACTTGGTTGCACAATGGCGTAGAGGGTAGAGTAGCTGCCTCACAGCGCCATAGACCCGGGTTTGATCCTGGCTGCGGGTGATGTCTGTATGGAGTTCATACGTTCTGCCCGTGCGTGAGTTTTCTCCGGGTGCTCTGGTTTCCTCCCACACTCCAAATACACCACATAGGTTTTAGACAATAGACAATAGACAATAGGTGCTGGAGTAGGCCATTTGGCCCTTCGAGCCAGAACCACCATTCAATGTGATTATTGCTGATCATCCCCAATCAGTACCCTGTTCCTACCTTCTCCCCATATCCCCTGACTCCGCTATTTTTAAGAGCCCTATCTAGCTCTCTCTTGAAAGCATCCAGAGAACCGGCCTCCACCGCCCTCTGAGGCAGAGAATTCCACACACACCACTCTCTGTGAGAAAAAGTGTTTCATCCTCTCCGTTCTAAATGGCTTACCCCTTATTCTCAAACTGTGGCCCCTGGTTCTGGACTCCCCCAACATCGGGAACATGTTTGCTGCCTCTAGTGTGTCCAAGCCTAGTTTTGTAGGTTAATTGGCTTGGTATAATTGTAAATTGTCCCTAGTGTATGTAGGATAGTGTTAATCAGTGATAGGAGCAGAATTAGGCCATTCAGCCCATCAAGTCTACTCCGCTGGATAGACTCGGCTTGTACTCGCTAGAATTTAGAAGATTGAGGAGGGATCTTATAGAAACTTACAAAATTCTTAAGGGGTTGGACAGGTTAGATGCAGGAAGATTGTTCTCGATGTTGGGGAAGTCCAGGACAAGGGGTCAGAGTTTAAAGATAAAGGGGAAATCCTTTAGGACCGAGATGAGAAAAACATTTTTCACACAGAGAGTGGTGAATCTCTGGAACTCTCTGCCACAAAAGGTAGTTGAGGCCAGTTCATTGGCTGTATTTAAGAGGGAGTTAGATGTGGCCCTTGTGGCTAAGGGGATCAGGGGGTTTGGAGAGAAGGCAGGTACGGGATACTGAGTTGGATGATCAGCCATGATCATATTGAATGGCAGTGCAGGCTCGAAGGGCCGAATGGCCTACTCCTGCACCTATTTTCTATGGGTTTTTTTCTATGTGTGATGGTCTGGGCTGCGTCCACAATTCTCTGCAATTTCTTGCAGTTATGGGTGGAGCTGTTCCCAAACCGTGCCGCAATGCTTCCTGATAAAATGCCTCCTTCGGCAGTGATGACTGAGGATTATAACTCTGAATTAACCCACTATTGACTGGGTGTGTAACAGCACAGCACTGACTGTCTCTCTATTGTCCGCAAGGATAGCACTTCATGTCCAATACTGGCCAAGTGTGTAATAACACTCAGTCTTAGCCCAGTATTGATTGTGTGCTTCAGAACGGAGTGTCCACTATTGAGTCAGGGTGTATCAGCACCAAATGCCCGATGTTGGCTGGATATGTAGACCACTAAATCTACCAGTATTGACAACCTGTATTAGGACTGAGTGTCCCAATATTGACTTGTGAATAACAGGATTGATGCCTCAGTACTAACTAAGTGATTAACATTGTATCTGTACACTGTGGACGGCTCGAATGTAATCATAGAGTCACGGAGTTATACAGCGTGGAAACAGGCCCTTTGGCCCAACTCGCCCACACCGGCCAACATGCCCCAGCTACACTAGTCCCACCTGCCTGCGTTTGGCCCATAACCCTCAAAACCTGTCCTATCCATGTACCTGTTCTCAATGTTTCTTAAACGTTGCGATAGTCCCTGCATCAACTCCATCCTCTGGCAGCTTGTTCCGTACACCCACCACCCGTTGTGTGAAAAAGTTACCCCTCAGATTCCTAGTAAATCTCTTCCCCATCACAAACCTATGTCCTCCGGTCCAACTCTGGGCAAGAGACTCTACCCGATCTATTCCTCTCATGATTTTATGCTCCTCTATAAGATCACTTCTCATCTATACAATTTTGAGCACGCAACAAAAGCTTTTCCTGTACATCAGTACACGTGACACTAAACTGAACGAAACTAAACTCACAGAGCTGACTGTCCCAGCATTGACTATCCAGCTACACTGAAAGTCCGTATGAGCTGACATGAATGTCTGTGATTCTACAACACTAGAGAATACCGACACACTGCTGTAAATTTCCAATCCCATTCAAGCAGACGGTTTTTTGAGCAGGAGTGTGTAATCTGGACTATGCGTCTAGTTAGATGTCATTTCTATCTTTGTGATCTTTGCAAAGGAATGTGAGGACTCCCACAAAATGAAACCATGTCTGATTTACTTTCCCATTGCGGAGAAAATGGGAACTGGTCTTTGGTCTGGCCACTTCTCACTTCAGCATTCTCTATTCCAGTGGAAATCACATTGGGTGGGTCTCTCAATAACCATGAATTCCCATCAGCCCAATTAATCCAATCCAAATTCTCTCTACAAATGAGAGACCAGTCCTTCATTCCTACGGAGCATTATAATTGTGACTACACTGTATACCACAGTGTTCATCACCTCACTCTGTTACTTCCCAATGGTCTTGTGGTACGAGTGTGTGTGTCTGTGTGTGCGTGTGTGTGTGTGCACGTGTGTGCGCGTGGATGTGTGTGTGCACATGTGTATGTATGCACTTGTGTGTGTGAGTGTGCGTGTGCGCGTGGATGTGTGTGTGTGCATTTGTGTATGTATGCACTTGTGCGTGTGCATGTGTGTGCATTTGTGTATGTGGATGAGGATGTGTGTTTGTGTGCGTGTATGTGTACATGTTGACGTGTTCATGTGGAAGATAGGCACAAAATGCGGGAGTAACCAAGTGGGTCAGGCAGTATCTCTGGGTAAAAGGAACAGGTGATGTTTCTGGACGAGACTCTTCTTCTAATGGATGTTTTCATAAAGAGGGTATGCATGTCTACATGAGCTCTAAGTCTTCTCAGAAACACAGGAGGTGGCTGCACGCTATCCAATGCAATGGTGATGAGAGAGAGAGAGGGTGGGGCATGTTGGAGGTTTGGGCCAGCGCATGGCAGTGCTTGACCTGGGCATGATGCCAACCCTTTGATACAAACGCTTGGCCCTGGAGGCAGCCATGGCACTCTCTCCCTGCATCTCCTCTCATTCATGTACGGCCTCCATCAGCATGATCGCCGCTTGTAAACCCAGTCACGACGCCACTCGTGACCAAAGTGCGGCTCTTTGCGAAAAGAATGAACCGAGTTGTAAAAGGGGTCGAACCGACGTGTCGCCAGTTAAAGGGACCGCGCATCCTTTCACAAAGCCGCCCCAACGCCAGGCATTGATTGAAATCTCCAACAGAATGCGTTCTTTAAATTTAACTGGATTTTTAATAAAGACAAAAAAAGTCCAAGTCATTCAGTCATATCATTTGGTCAAATCCGGTGACAAATTTGTCAAAAAAAAAGAATGTGATTTTTGAATCGTGACATTTATTTTGCTTCTGCTCGGTGAAGAAAATGACTCGTACTGTTAAGGGAATTCAAGTTGTGCTAGCAACTATTTTTATTCAGCCTGTGCAGAGCTTCAGAAAGGATGATTTCCCTCGATAAAAATCCCGCCCTGTGATTATAGGCATGTCTCTTGCATGCCGTGTGGTGATGCCATGATGGCTCTCAACAGCTAGAAATTGGACTGGATAACATTCTGTTTCCCTCCCCCCCCCCCCCCCCCCCCCCCCCCCCCCCCCCCCCCCCCCCCCCCCCCCCCCCCCCCCCCCCCCCCCCCTCTATCATGAGACGAGAACACTGGATGTTCATACATTCATATAAATGATAGGATCAGAATTAAGTCTACTCACAATAATAGTAATAATAATACACTATTGTCATTGTAAATACATACAACTAAATTTCAGAGTCACTGCCCGAGCGGAGCTCCAATGTATCAGATAAATAATAACAAATAACGAATCACAAAAACGGCCAGAAAACGTCGTAATGTCATAACTCATGGCTGATCCATCTATCTCTCTCAATCCCATTCCCCTGCCTTCTCTCCATAACCCCTGACACCCGTACTAATTTACCTATCTCTGCCTTAAAAATATCCTCCATTGCTTTCCGTGGCAAAAAAAATCCACAGATTCACCACCCTCTGACTAAAGAAATTCCTTCTCATCTCCTTCCAAAAGGAGAGTCCTTTTATTCTGAGGCTGTGACTTCTGGTCCTTGACTCTCCCACTAGTGGAAGCATCCTCTCCACAAACATTCTATCCTGGCCTGTCACATGTTAACCTCACTTCATTTTAGTTACTTGTAGTAACTGGCTCGCGGGCACTGAGTCCAGGCCTCCACAAAGTTGTCAGGAGCCATCAGTGCATGCCCAGGACAGGAAGGGGCGGTGGGGTGTTCACTCCAGCCGGGTTGCGGGTGGTTCAATTCAGCTGTTTCTCTTTTTCTTTCCCTTCCTCTCAGTCGTCTCAAGATACGTTCCCATCCCAACCGTCCCTGACGAACCCAGCATCATAACAGACGCCACCACCACCACCACCACCAGTGCCGCGCCCCCGGTCACCACCATCACCGAGTTCGCCCAGCCAGCCGTCACCGCCACTCGTGTATATGGTATCCAATCTTTGCTGGTACTTTTAAGCCTTACATCCACGGGGAGCCTAAAACAGTCACTCAGCCCAGTCCTTCATGTGTGGAGGCCTCCCCTGCATCTAAACCGTCCATGGGCGGCACGATGGCGCAGCGGTTGAGTTGCTGCCTTACAGCACCAGAGACACAGGTTCTGTCGCCGTGACTCGTGGATGGCCAGCTTGGCCAGGCCTAGGAGCAACCTAGGAATGTATGGAGTTTGTACATTCTTCCCGTGACTGCATGGGTTTCCTTCGGATGCTCCGGTTTCCTCCCGCACTCCAAAGACGTACAGGTTTTATAGGTTAATTGGCTTTGGTAAAATTGTAAATTGTCGCCCGTGTGTAGGATAACGTTAGTGTGCGGGGATCGCAGGTTGGCGTGGACTCGGTGGGCAGGAGGGTCTATTTCCACGCTGCACGTCTAAACTAAGCTAACCATCTACATGAGGTGCTGCCTCCAGAAGGCAGCATCATCTGGGATCTCCACCATCTGCATCATGCTCTCTTCTCGTTGCTACCACCGAGCAGGAAGTACAGAAACATGAAGTCCCTTCACCACCAGGAGCACTGTGGTGGCGTCCCTTGTAGCCAAGGTCTGGAGGGCAACACGGAGCACCGCCACTCCACCTGGGGCCCGTAGGGGGAGCTGTCAGCGACCGAAGGACTGGTGACGGGATCTAGGGAGTGGGCAGGGCCAGAGATGTCCTGGATGGGTTGCTCCTAGGCCTGGCCAAGCTGGCCATCCGCGTGTCACGGCGCCAGGCGGAAAAGGGCTTTGCCCAACCCAAATACCCGCCCCTTTACTGGGGTTATGTCCGCGCCAGGGTGTGTTAGAGAGGGACATCGTTGTATCGTAGTTATTTAGTATATTTGTAAGGATTGTAACTTAGTTGTTTGGAAATTTAGTGTCAAGATAATTTGGTGATTTTGTATTATGGTGGTGGTTGGTGGCACCACGGTTTTATATCGTGATCAGAATTAAATAAATTATTTTTGATAATTTATCAAAATTATGGCAGCCACTAAACTATCTCCTCATTTTGGGGCAATTATCTCTGAACATAAAGAATGTAATCCTCCGGGTGGGTGTGTGAGAAACTGCTAGTATCCATAGTTTAGTTTAGACATACAGCGAGGAAGCAGGCCCTTCGGCCCACCGAGTCCGCATCCACGCCAACCAGTGGTCCCCGCACATTAGCACACCATCCCACAGACAATTTACAATTTTTTACCAAATCCAAATAAACCTACAAACCTGCACGTCTTTGGAGTGTGGGAGGAAACCGGAGCACCCGGGAAAAACCCATCTGTTCTCGGAGAGGACATGCAAACTCCCAATAGACAGCATCCGCAGTCAGGGTCGAACCCGGGTCTCTAGAGCTGTTAGGCAGCAACTCCGCCACTGCGCCACCGTGCCGTCTACCTATTCCAAATCTAATCCAAAATACTCTCTTTGTTTAGTCCAAAGGTTTAAGTCAAGTTAAGGTGGTGTTGATACAAGAGAATGTATTCGGTATCAAATGGTCATTTGTATTTTTATGAATTCGGGATATTATTTATTTTTTTTGATTAACTTGCAACCAGCTCTGGACAACCCCACAAGTTGCAAGGACAACCAGGCATTGGGCAGGATACAAATGTGATTTAATGCGATTTACTGGCCAAAAAACACAGTTACTGGAGGAACTCTGCTGGTCAGGCAGCATCTGTGGAGGCAAAAGATTGGTCGAATATTTCTGGTCCACATCCTGTAGCTGGGCCATCCTGAAACATTGAACATCCCTTTTTTCCACAGATGCCTCCTGATCTGCTGAGATCTTCCAGCAGTTCTTTTTTGTCTCACGATTGCGGCATCTGCAGACTCTTGTGTATCAATGTGATTTACTAACATGGCACCGTTACAGGGGCGAGACCAAAGTAGCTGGAATTGATTTCTTTGGCACCGTGTCCAACGCAGGGAGTATTGAAAGTTAACGTTGGACTCTCAAGAGTCAAGAGTGTTCTATCGTCACATGTACCGAAAGGGAACAATGAAATTCCTAACTTGCAGCAGCATTGGATGGAGCAGATAATATAATTAACAAACGTTTTTTTTTAAACTTCAATTTAATAAAAAATACAATATTGTGCAAATATACAAAGCTAAGCCCAAAGCTCCAAGTGCAATCAAGGCAGTTTGTTTGTTCGGAAGTTAGTCGCAGTTTGTGGTGTTCAGGAGCACGATGGTTGTTGGGAAGAAGCTACTCCTGAACCTGGACGTTACAGTTTCCCGGCTCCTGTACCTCCGTCCCGATGGCAGAGGGGGAAATGAGAGCGTGGCCGGGGCGGCGGGGGTCCTTGACCGCGTCGGCGGCCATTTTGAGACAGCGCCTCCTGTCGATGCCTAAACTGAGAAAGTAAGTGGGGAATAAACGATTCCAACGGGTAGGCGGCAAAAGTTGCTCGTACGGTGGCAAACTGTGGTCAATTATCAAAATAACCGGAAGGGATTTTCAGTGAGCTTTTGTGGATATATTTGGAGCCCTGCCTAGAAAGGGGATGGAACCAGAATCAACATTTTTACCCCCCATTTATTTATTTATTTGTTTATTTTCCCAGCCAAATTCCTTGTCTGTATACATACTTGGTGATTAAAATTTATTCAATTCTATTCAATTAAAATTTGACTTTCCAAATGGAATTCAGAAAGTAAGTAACTTGAAGAGGAAAAGTTTGCAAAACTCTGGGAGGAAGTGAAGAGGAGTGGGACTAATTTGATAGTTGCTGCAACAGTTTGCAGTTCCGTTTATTGTCATGTGTACCGAGGTACAGTGAAAAGAGATGGCAGACTTAGAATGGGCCGAATGTCCTGACCTGGTCTTTGCTTCAGTGAATACCCTTGACCCTGGCGGTGAGGATTAGTTTAGAGGTACAGTGCGGAAACAGGCTCTTCGGCCCACGGAGTCTGCGCCGCCCTGCGATCATTCCCTTACACTAGTTCTATCCCACACACACGATGGACAATTTGCAGATGCCAATTAACCTACAAATTTGTACGTCTTTGGCATGAGGGAAGAAACCGGAGCATCCGGAGAAAACCCACGCGGTCACAGGGAGAACGTACAAACTCCCTACAAGCAGCGCCCGTAGTCAGGATGGAACCCGGGTCTCTACCGCTGCGGCACCGTGGCGCCCACAACGTCGGAGTGTTGGATGGTGCCAGGTGGCACGGTAGCGCAGCAGTAAAGCTACTGCTTTACAGCGCCAGAGACCCGGGCTCGATCCTAACTACGGATGCTGTCTGCGCGGAGTTCGTACGCTCTCCCCGTGACCGGCGCGGCTTTTCTCTTAGATCTTCGGCTTCCTCCCACAACACAAAGACGTACGGGCTTGTAGGTTAATCGGCTCGGTGTAAGCGTGAATTGTCTCGCGCGTGTGCAGGACGGTGCCAGTGTGCGGGGATCGCTGGTCGGCGCGGACACGGCGGGTCTGTTACCTCTGAACTGAAAGAAGGGTGTAACCGTGCCAGGTGTGGTTGGATTGCAGGTGAATGCAGTGTTATGTGTCACCAGGCCGGCCCAGGTGACGTCCAAGTGTAATGTTGTCCATGAACCCCAGCAGTGACTGCTCCCTGCCTATGGAAACCTGACCTCCGCTCTGCTCCGTACTAACTCTCTCTTTCTGCTGCCCGTTTAGTGGATGCTCCCGGTAGGATATCGAACCTAACCACATCAGCGGGCAATGACTCCATCAATATCACCTGGACTCACACCTTCCCCATCGACATGGCTGAGTTTACGGTTGAATTCATACACAGTAAGCACCCGCTCTATGCTCTGCATGCACGGGGCCATTGTTCTAGACGGGACATTCAACCTGGCAGGGGGGGTCCCAACACCAGTAGTCTCGGCTCGTCAGTTTAGTGTACTGTCACGTGTACGGAGGTATAGTGAAAAGCTTATGCTGCGCGCTCTCCTACCAGCGGAAAGACAATACATAATTACAATCGAGCCATCCGCAATCCACAGATACATCTTTTTCACACACAGAGTAGTGAGTCTGTGGAATTCTCTGCCTCAGAGGGCGGTGGAGGCCGTTCTCTGGATACTTTCAAGAGAGAGCTAGAAAGGGCTCTTAAAGATAGAGGAGTCAGGGGATATGGGGAGAAGGCAGGAACCGGGTACTGATTGGGGATGATCGGCCATGATCACATTGAATGGCGGTGCTGGCTCGAAGGGCCGAATAGTCTACTCCTGCACCTATTGTCTATAATACTTAGTGCAAGGTAAAGACAGCAAAGTCCGATCAAAGATAGTCCGAGAGTCCCCGTTGAGGTAGATGGTAGGTCAGGACTGCTCTCTGTTTGCAGTAGGATGGTTCTGATAACCATAACGGATGGTTCTGGGAAGGAACTTCCCCCTGAATCTGCAGGTGTGCGTTTTCACACTTCGACAACCTTTGCCTGATGGTTGAGGGGAGAAGAGGGAGTGACCAGGGTGCAAGTCGGCTCAAAGTCCCAAGTCAAAAAAATCAAAGAACCAAGGATCTAGGTCCCGTGGTGGTGAGCTGGGCTCGGAGCCATGGAGTATGGGCAGAGAGGAAGGAGAGCTTCAGGGACTTACGGAGGAGGGGAGGGGACGGGATTGGAACTGGGAGAGAGTGCTAATGGAGACACTGGGCCATTGTAGAGAAGATGCGGAGAGGGGTCTCGGGAAATGCCAGGCACGGCGTCTCTTCAACCGTTGGAAGACCTTGTGGGCTCTGGACCAGGGTTTACAACACTGGCGTCTTCATAAGTTAATTTGTGATAGGAGCAGAATTAGGCCATTCGGCCCATCAAGTCCGCTCCGCTGTTCAATCAAGGCTGATCTATCTCTCCCTCTCAACCCCATTTCCCCACCTTCTCCCCTGACACCCATACTACTCAACAATCTATCTATCTGTGCCTTAAAAATATCCACTGACTTGGCCTCCACAGCCTTCTGTGGCAATGAATTCCACAGATTACCGAACTCTGCTGAAGAAATGCTTCCTCATCTCCTTCCGAAAGGAACGTCCTTTTATTCTGAGGCAAAGACGTCTGGTCCTAGACTCTCCCACGTGGAAACATCCTCTCCACATCCACTCTATCCAGGCCTTTCATTATTCAACAGATCTTGTTCACTCTTTGGGTCAATTGACTCGGCCAACAGCACAATGTCCATCCCCCAAGTGGCCCATTCCATCCTGGAGGGGCCTCTCCTGGGGGAAGTCAGCAATGGAGGCCACCAGACATGATCAGAGATGAAGCTCAGGTGTTTGGCAGCCAAGACTCCAATACATGGGTCACACGGGATCTGCCTATGCAAAGCCCTTACAGGCCCTTCGGCCCACCGAGTCCAACCAGTGATTCCTGTACACTAGCACGACCTTACACAATTTGCAAGCCTCACCTAGGCCAATTAACCTCCAAACCTGGATATCTTTGGGGTGCGGGATGAGACCAGAGCACCCGGGGAAAACCCACACTGTCACGGGGAGAACATAGAAACAGATAGTGCCCGTAGTCAGGATCGAACCCGGGTCTCTGACACTGTAAGGCAGCAACTGTACCCCTGAGCCACTGTGTCACCCTATATCATACCCATAGGTGGATGGTGCCTTATCTCTCCATTGCTTGAAGGATCCAAACCCATTGGATCCAAACCCTCACTAATGGTGGTGGAGACAAGGGTGGTGGAGACAAGGGAATTAGGATTGTTCACCACATTAAACTTTAACCTTAGAAACTTAGAAACACTGCTCTCGAGCTAAAGTTTCTGGAAGGGCCGGAGAGTGGTGATAAAATGGGCGAATGTGAGGCGAGTGTAGGGGGGAGCAAATGTCTGGGTTGTGGGCAGTGGCTTCTCGTTGTGGGGGAAGAGTGGAGTCTCCCTTCTCCCACCTGCCCTACTACCCAAGAAAAGGGAGGAACAGGAGGCGCTGGGTCATAGCCTCCCGCCACCACCTGTCCACCAGGGGGCACCCTCCGAGGAGTTGACCGGAATCTCTTGTCTCCTTCACGCACGTGTTTGACAGGTAACGGCACGGTGAAACGGGAGCAGGTGAAGGTCGGCCAGAACTCTGCCCGGATCCTGGGCCTGACGCCCGGCACCGTGTACAAAGTCAGGGTGTTCTCCGCCCTCTTCCCGTCGGTCACCAGCAACGTAACCGTCACCGAGACCAGCCCAGGTGAGGCCGAAGAGCCCCCCCCACCCCGCACGTGCATGCCTGCATGCCACGCCAGCTCTCTCGCATCCACTGCGGAAAGCCAAGTAGGAACGCAGTCGCCGTCACTACCCCCACCCCGCGCCAGCGCTCTTGAGACCGTGCATGGTGTCTCCCAGCCGCTCTCGTAGAAAGGATCGCATGCATCCTGTAGCTGCAAAGGAGCTGATTTCCGAAGCTAAGCCGGACACCAAAACAGTCGGAGTAATTCACCGGGACAGGCAGCATCTCTGGAGAGAAGGAATAGGTGACGTTCTCAGGGTACCATAGAGGCATAGAGTGATACAGTGTGGAAACGGTCCCTTCAACCCAACTTATTCCTCTCGTGATTTTGTACACCCTTCAGATCCTTCTTCTTCAAAGCCGAGCTCCGTGAGACTTGAGTCGTACAGGGAAGCAACTTGGGCGGACATCCCTGTCCCCTAGGGCAACGACAACATGGACTGTTGTTGAAGGAAGGTCTTGACCCAAAACGTCTCTCACCCATTCGTTCCCTCCAGAGATGCTGCCTGGCCCGTTGAGTTACTCCTGCATTTTGTGCCCATCTACGACATGGGTCTTTCCACAGTGGAAGCTGATGTAGGTTGGACCTTAAGCGACCTCCTCCCACCATCCCATCCCGCGCAAGGTGGTGAAGTGTTGCCCTCTTCATAACTCACTGCTGGCAGTGATCACTACAAACACCTTCTGAAAGAAACCTTCAAACAACTAATATTTCTGCAGTCCAGTGTAGCCTGCTCTCCTCGATCTTAACCCAATCTTAGACCCATCTTACACTCGCTACACAAAGTGGTTCATCGACCATGCATGCATAAAGGAACACCTGGCATTTGTTGTGTGTGTGTGTGCGCGTACATGCGTGCGTGTGTGAGTGAGTGTGTGTGCCCATATGCGTGCACATGTGTGTCTGTGTGTGTGGATGAGAGTGTGTATGGGCGTGCATCGTGCATGCGTGTATGTGAGAGTATGTGTGTGCATGCGTGTGTGCGTGTACATGCGTGCATGAGTGTGTGCATGAGAGTGTGTGTGTATGCGTGTGCATCGTGCATGCGTGTATGTGAGAGTGTGCGTGCGTGTGTGCGCGAGTGTGTATGTGAGAGTGTGTATTTGAGAGTATGTGCATGTATATGTGTGTGTGTGTGTATATGTGAGTGTGCATGTGTATGTGAGAGTGTGTATATGTGAGTGCGTGTGTGTATGTGTGAGTGTGTATATGTGTGCGAGTGCAAACGCGTGTGTATGTGAGTTATGAATGTATGTATGTGCGTGCATGCGTGTATGTGTGACAGTGTGTGTGCATGTGTATGTGAGAGTGTGCATATGCGAATGTGAGAGTACATGTGTGTGTGTGATGTATGTGTGTGTGTGTGCGAGTGCTTGCATGTGTGTATGTGAGTATGTGTGTGTATGTGTATGTGTGTATGTGTGTGTGTGTGTGTGCGTGTATGTGAGAGTGTGTGTGTGTGTGTGTGTGTGTGTGTGTGTACACGACAGATGGCGCAATGGGCTAAGTGTTCGGCTGGTGACCGGAAGGTAGCCGGTTCAAATCCTGCTTGGAGTGCATACTGTCGTTGTGTCCTTGGGGCAAGACACTTCACCCACCTTTGCCTGTGTGTAATGTAATGTAATTATGTGAAGCACTTTGGGGTCAATGCAACTTGACTGAAAATGTGCTATATAAATAAGATTATTATTATTATTATTATTATTATTATTATGTGCCCATCTGTGGAGTGCGTGCTCCTAGTGTTTCCCCTGCATTACACTCCCAAACGCATTTCCATCTGCCCCCCCCGCACAACTCCATCGCATTTCCAGCTCAGTCCGCTGACTGTGAGTTTAGTTGCAGCTTTTATAACGGGGCGACCTTGGAATCGGCATGTGTCCTGCTTGCACCACTGCTCGATTGTAGAACTCACTTGGCCAATGTTATAGGCCTACAGTATGTGGTTGCTAACTTGTTACGACCTATATTTCTTTGTTTAGCTTAGTATTTTGTCACATGTGCCGAGTTTTTGTAGCGTGCTAACCAGTCAGCGGAAAAACGGTACATGATTACAATTGAGCCAATCATAGTGTACATGATAACTGTCGGAGTGGAGCTGTAAAAGAGTGGAGTGATTGTAACGCATGATTGCAGATTTACTTGTGGCTTGTTCACAAAGACTTGCCTGCGTTGGGCGCCATCTTGATAGGTGATAGGTGGGATACAGTTCAAGAGAGTTTATTGTCATGTGTCCCAGATAGGACAATGAAATTCTTGCTTTGCTTTAGCACAACAGAACATAGTACGCATGAACACAGAACAGATCAGTGTGTCCATCCACCATTGCATATACCATTACACACATAAATAATTAAACTGATAAAGTGCAAATAAATAATATTCAGAGTTTTGTCCGAGCCGAGTTTAATAGCCTGATGGCTGTGGGGAAGAAACTGTTCCTGAACCTGGTTGTTGCAGTCTTCAGGCTCCTGTACTTTCCACCTGAAGGTAGTGGGGAGATGAGTATATGGCCCGGATGGTGTGGGTCCTTGATGATGTTGCCAGCCTTTTTGAGGCAGCGACTGCGATAGATCCCCTCGCTGGAAGGGAGGTCAGAGACGATGATGGACTGGGCAGTGTTTACCACTTTTTGTAGTCTTTTTGTAGACTTTTGTTTAAGAAACGTTTAGAAACATTTGGCCCATCACTTGCCAGGAATTCAGAGATAAAAGAGAATGGTGAAAGTACTCAGCTGGTCAGGCAGCATCAATGGAGGGAGATACACAGGTCATGTTATTGGTGGCTGAGCTAACAGCAGAACCAAAGACAGACACAAAATGCTGAAGTAACTCAGCGGGCCAGGCAGCATCTATGAAGCGAAGGAATGGGTGACGTTTCGGATCGAGACCTTTCTTTAGACTGAGAGTGAGGGGAGAGGGGATCTAGAGATATGGAAGGGTAAGATGTAAAAATGACAGATCAAAGCGGACAATGTTGAAGGAAATGTAGAATGGATCATTGTTAGCTGAGGGGGAGGTGACAACGAGGCAAACAATCGGTAATATTTAATGAGAAAGACATTAGAACTAGTTGGAGAACTAGAATGGGGGAGAGACAGGGAGAGAGGCAAAGCAAGGGTTACATGAGGTTAGAGAAATCAATATTCGTACCTCTGGGTTGTAAGCTGCCCAAGCGAAATATGAGATGATGTTCGTCCAATATGTGTTAGGCCTCACTCTGACAATGGAGAACTGGCCTGTTGGGACATGAACAGGCAAGGCCGGATATTCTTTGTCCTTTCCCTTTCTCTCTGCGTCTGCTAGTCAACCTGAAATGCCAATTCTGTTCCTCTTCCCAAAAACATTACAAATGCTTCCATTGCTTCAAGAGAGAGTTAGATTTAGCTCTTAGGGCTTAAGGAATCAAGGGATATGGGGAGAAGGCTGGCACGGGTTATTGATAGGGGACGATCAGCCATGATCATATTGAATGGTGGTGCTGGCTCGAAGGGCCGAATGGCCTACTCCTGCACCTATTTTCTATGTTTCTATGTCTCTATTGTGTTTCCAGTTGCGTTTTCATGAGGCTGCTCCCTCTAGTGGTGGCTGCGTGCATCGCCGTAGACTGCTGAAGACAATGTGTACACTACCACCATCTACTGCCACAGATGGGCATTTGTAGCCATGTAGACACAGAATGCTGGAGTAACTCAGCGGGCCAGGCAGCATCTCTGGAGAGAAGGAATGGGTGACGTTCCGAGTTGAGACCCTTCTTCAGACTGGTTTGGATATGAGCCAAACGCAGCAGGTGGGAGTAGTGTACATGGGACATGTTGGCCACTGTGGACAACTTGGGCCGAAGGGCCTGTTTCCATGTTGTAAAACTAATGACTATGACTCTATACATGATTACAATCAACCCGTCTACACTGCAAGCTAAAAGTTCAGTAAACCATATAACCATATAACCATATAACAATTACAGCACGGAAACAGGCCATCTCGGCCCTACAAGTCCGTGCCGAACAACTTTTTTTCCCCTTAGTCCCACCTGCCTGCACTCATACCATAACCCTCCATTCCCTTCTCATCCATATGCCTATCCAATTTATTTTTAAATGATACCAATGAACCTGCCTCCACCACTTCCACTGGAAGCTCATTCCACACCGCTACCACTCTCTGAGTAAAGAAGTTCCCCCTCATATTACCCTCATAAAGTCCGATTAAAGATAGTCCAAGGATCTCCGGTGAAGTAAATGGTAGGTCAAGGCCACTCTCTAGTTGTTGGTGGGATGGTTCAGTTACCTGATAACAGCTGGGAAGAATCTGTCCCTGAATCTGGAGGTGTGCGTTTTTTCACACAGTGGCATTTAAGAGACTTTTGGATAGGAATATTGCTGGGCAGGTAATGGAGGGGTAATGATTCTGTGCAGGAAGAAAAGAGTCGGTCTTGGCATCGGGCATTGGGGGTTGAAGGGCTTGCTCGTGTGCCGTTCGGTTCTACGTTCTTTTAAGGAGATTTCCACTGGGATTTAAGGCATAGGACAGGTTAAGGAGGTGGAAAGACCATCTGCTGGCTTGGACTGTAACCACATGGAGATTATGCCCAAGATGTACCACCATAAACGCTCCTTGCCATGCAGAGGTGGAGATAATATGAAGGAAGCTAGGATTAGCTCTGCACAAGGAAGAAACCATTGAATGAGGCACCGGCTGATCAAACAGGTAACAGGTTGCCTGTGGTAAGAATGCAAAATGCATGTGAAAAAAAATAAAATGATCTAACGGAGAAACAGAATGCAGAAGAAACAGGTGGAGGAGGGACGATTCTTCCAGGTGCTTTGCTGACAGCATTTTCAAACTCAATTCAAGATGTCAGCAGAGTCTGCTAATTAAGTCTTGGCCCTTCTTGTTTCTTCAGGTCAATCCAGAGCTGTGGATCCACTGTGTGCTGGAAGGAACTGCAGATGCTGGTTTACACCAAAGATAGACACAAAGTGCTGGAGTAACTGAACGGGACAGGCAACATCTCTGGAGAAAAAGGATGGGCTGCGTTTCGGGTCGGGTCTGAAGTTCACAAGTGATAGGAGCAGATCAGGCCATTCGGCCCATCAAACCAACTCCGCCATTCAATCATGGCTGATCTATCTCTCCTTCTCAACCCCATTCTCCTGTCTTCACCCCATAACCCCTGACACCCGCACTAATCAAGAATCTATCTCTCTCTGCCTTAAAAATGCTCATTGACTTGGCCTCCACAGCCTTCTGTGGCAATGAATTCCACAGATTCACTACCCCCTGACTAAAGAAATTCCTCTTCACCTCCTTCCTAAAGGAACATCCTTGTATTCTGAGGCTATGACCTCTAGTCCTAGACTCTCCCACTAGTTGAACCATCCTCTCCACATCCACTCAATCCAGTCCTTTCACTATTTGGTGAGCTTCAATTAGGTGTTCCCTCATCCTTCTAAACGCCAGCAAGTAGAGGCCCTGCTCCTCTGAAGAAGGATCCCGACCCGAAACGTCACTGGAGATGCTGCCTGACCCATTGAGTTACCCTGGCACTTCAGGTCTATCTTTGGTGTTGATCCACTGTTGTATCTTCAGCTTGGTCGTTCGACCCACATAACGGCGTGGTATTTTCTGTTCCAGCTTTCACCAACAGTCATGCGGACATCGCCACTCAGGGCTGGTTCATCGGCCTGATGTGTGCGGTGGCTCTGCTGGTACTCATCCTCTTGATCGTGTGCTTCATCAAGAGGAGTAAAGGAGGCAAGTACCCAGGTAAGAGAGAGCACCCCCCCCCCCCCCCCCCCCCCCCCCCCCCCCCCCACCCCCCCCCCCCTCTATCTTCCCAGCCCCCTGGCCCAGAGTCCCCATTGGGTGCCAACCACAGTGCCTGGTTCACGTCCATACGTTCTAGCAGCAGAATTAGTCCATTCGGCCCATCAAGTCTCTTCCGCCATTCAATCATGGCTGATCTATCTCTCCCTCCTAACCCCGTTCTCCTGCCTCCTGACTACGATACATAAGTCCATACATGATAGAAGCAGAATTAGGCCATTCGGCCCACCAAGTCTACTCCGCCAATCAATCATGGCTGATCTATCTTTCTCTCTCAACCCCATTTTCCTGCCTTCTCCCCATAAACCCCTGGCACCCGCACTAATCAAGAATCTGTCAATCTCCAACTTAAAAATATCCACTGTCTTGGCCTCCGCAGCCGTCTGTGGCAATGATTTCCACAGATTCACCACCCTCTGACTAAAGAAATTCTTCCTCATCTCCTTTCGAAAGGTGGAGATTGGCAGATCCTTGAAGGGTGGCAGAAGGCAGGAGAATGGGGTTGCGAGGGAAAGATAGATCAGCCATGATTAAATGGCGGAGTAGACTTGATGGGCTGAATGGCCTAATTCAGCTCCTGGAATAATGAACCTCTGAATATGAACCATGCCATGTGATTAACTCAAAAGGCTTTGTCACCTTACCCGACTAACATGGTCCTTCCATGGAAGGGTGAGGTTGGCACATCCTGCCCGTTGAGACTTGGGCCACTGGATTGAGATCCAGCATTGAAACTCTTGTCCATTTTTCTCTCAGTATTCCAAATGGAAGCCTATAGAACCATCAGGTCAGGACTTGTATCTTCAAAAATAAATAAATCTGTTGAAGGTTGAAGGTGAGAGACTGATTGGAGCCACTTCACAAGGCCTGGGCCTGGGTTATGGACCAGGGCCATTTGTGAAGTGGATTTTCCAATTTTTCTTGCCAAGGAACAAAATAAAGGTGTTCGTCTTTAGACTTTAGTGATACAGGAGACGTGGCGGTAGATTTGCTGCCTTACGGCGCAGGTTCGATCCTGACCACGGGTGCTGGCTGTACGGAGTTTGCACGTTCTCTCCGTGACTGCTTGGGTTTTCTCCGAGATGTTTGGTTTCCTCCCACACTCCAAAGACGTCCAGGTTTTTTAGGTTAATTGGCTTGGTGTACAGCAAGTGTATTAATTATCCCTAGTGCATGTAGGATAATGTAAGTGTGCAGGGATCGTTGGTCGGCATGGCCTCGGTGGGCTGAAGGGCCTGTTTCCGCTCTGTATCTCTAAACTAGACTAAACTAGTGTGGAAACAGGCCCTTCGGCCCACCGAGTCCCTGTACACCAGAAGTCTCCTACACACTGCGAGTTTAGAAGGATGAGGGGGATCTTATAGAAACATATAAAATTATAAAAGGACTGGACAAGCTAGATGCAGGAAAAATGTTCCCAATGTTGGGTGAGTCCAGAACCAGGGGCCCCAGTATTAGAATAAAGGGGAGGCCATTTAAGACTGAGGTGAGAAAAAACTTTTTCACCCAGAGAGTTGTAAATTTATGGAATTCCCTGCCACAGAGGGCAGTGGAGGCCAAGTCACTGGATGGATTTAAGAGAGAGTTAGATAGAGCTCTAGGGGCTAATGGAGTCAAGGGATACAGGGAGAAGGCAGGCACGGGTTATTGATAGGGGATGATCAGCCATGATCACAATGAATGGTGGTGCTGGCTCGAAGGGCCGAATGGCCTCCTCCTGCACCTATTTTCCATGTTTCTACTCTAGGGATAATTTTCTAATTTTACCAAATCCAAGTAACCTATAAATCTATAAGCAGAGCAACTAGTAAAAATCCACACAGTCACAGGGAGAACATGCAAACTCCGTACAGACAGCAACTGTAGACAAGATCGAACAGCGGGTCAGGCAGTAAATCTGGAGGAAAAAGGGTGGGTGACGTTTTGGGTTGGGAACCTTCTTCAGAGGACCCGACCCGAAACATCACCCGTCCTTTTCCTCTGGTGATTCTGCCCGACCCGCTGAGTTACTCCAGCACTTTGTGTCCATCTTCAAGTCTTTTACTGCATTGCCTTTCATGTGTTTTAACACCAGCTCTTTGTTCTGTCCAGTTAAGACGACGGAAGAGAACCGGCCTTCACAGGATGACAATGGATACTTGTAGGTATTAACTTACTGACATGCTTTCAATGAGAACTGAGAGAGATGCACTGACCTCCACCTTCCCTGCCCTCTCCTACAACCCACTCCAGTCCTCCTGAACCTTACCATGGATCTGCCAGGTTGCCTGTTGTTGATTGTGTCAGTGATTGCACATTGCATGCAATCCCCCGCGCATAGTTGCACTTCCTCACTAATGGAGTCTTAGGGTCATACAGCGTGGAAACAGGCCCTCCAGCCCAACTTGCCCGCACTAGCCAACATGTTCCATCTACACCCATATCCCTCCAAGCCCATCCTATCCATGTACCTGTCTAACTGTTTCTTAAACGTTGGGATAGTCCCTGCCTCAACTACCTCCTCCAGTGGCTCGTTCCATACACCCACCACCCTCTGTATGAAAAGGTTAAGGGCCTGTCCCACGAGCATGCGACTCCATGCGGCAAGCGCGACCTAACGTGGTCGATTGAGCTGTACGGCCTCGCGGGGCTGGTCCCACTTTGATCGCCGGAGCCGTATGGAGTATTGCGGAGCTGGTCCCGACATCGCGCGGGGCTCCGAAAAACTGACCGTGTTCAAAAATTCCGCGTGGCAACGGCCTGCTGGCTCGCAGCCGCCACAATGCCTCGACGCCGTACGTCACGCGCGAACTTCCCGCGGACTTCGCTCGAACTTCATGTCACTCACTCGACCTCCGCGCGGCCTCCGCTTCTGGTTTGGGTGCGCTTGCCGCATGCAGTCGCATGCTCGTGGGACCGGCCCTTTACGCCTCAGGTTCCTATTAAATCTTTTCCCATTCAACTTAAACATATGTCCTCTGGTCCTCGATGCCCCTACTCTGGGCAAAGAGACTCTGTGCATCTACCTGATCTATTCCTCTCATGATTTTATACACCTCTATATGAATATCCCCTTGTCCTCCTGTGCTCCAAGGAATACAGTCACTGTCTGCTCAACCTCTCCCTATAGTTCAGACCCTCGAGCCCTGGCAACATCCTCGTACACCTACTCTGCACCAATTTCCAGCATGCCAACATCTTGCCCAGAACATGGTGCCCAGAACTGAACCCAATACTCCAGATGCAGCCTCACCAACATCTTGTACAACTGCAACATGACCACCCAACGTCTATGCTCAATACTCTGGCTGATTAAGGCTGTAAGCCTTTTTGACCACCCTATCTACCTGGGACGCCACTTTAGGGAAAGACCTCCCAACTTCTATACTTTCTGAAAGGATGGCCTAACAATGTAACGATTCAGGGGGCAATTCTCCAGTGCCATCTTTCAGCTATCAATTCATTCACTAGGGACTAACTTTGGCAATGCCCATCCGGTCAAAGGCAGGCCATTGTGCAGAAACCGACCTGTAACCTTGGTCAACGTCAGCGATCCTTGTTACAAAGGAAAGAACTGCAGATGCTGGTCTACACCGAGGGGAGACACAAAATGCTGGAGTGAGTCTGAAGAAGGGTCTCGACCCGAAACGTTACCCATTCCTTCTCTTCAGAGATGCTGCCTGAGTTAGCACGGGTTACCCCAGCATCTTGTATCTACCTCCTTACAAGGTTATAGATCTTATCAGGAAAAAAAGTTTAAATGTCCCGTCTACTATAATGGATTTTGTAGTACGGTTGACTTGAAGAGCAACCTGACCATTGTCCCACCAGATGTGGCCCACTAGTTTAGTTTAGTTTAGAGATACAGTGAGGAAACAGGCCCACCGAGTCCACACCGACCAGTGATCCCCGCACACGAACACTACCCTACACACACTAGGAACAATTTACAATTATACCAAGCCAATTAACCTGCAAACCTGTACATTTTTGGAGTGTTGGGAGGAAACTGGTGATCCTGGAAAAAAAACCCCATGCAGGTCACGGGGAGAACGTACAAACTGTGCACGGACAGCACCCGTAGTCAGGATCGAACCCGGGTCTCCAGCGCTGTGAGGCAGCAACTTCACCGCTGCTCCCACTATCGTGCTGCCCACTATCCCACGCAAATCACAAAGCTTAAAGTTCTTTAGAGACAATGTGTTCGGCACCATATTGCAGACGCACTCGCACACCAACTCTTATACATATGAGATCTGTCTGCCCTGCCTGCAAAGAGAAGACCATTCCTTCGGTCAACACTGGTGGATTTATTCTTGGATGAATAAATCCTAAATGAGGGCGGCGCGGTGGCGCAGCGGTAAAGCTACTGCCTCACAGCGCCAGAGACCCAAGTTCAAGTTCAATCCTGACCTCAGGTGCTGTCTGTGTGGAGTTTGCACGTTCTCCCTTTGACCGCATGCGTTTCCTCCGGGTGCTCTGGTTTCATCCCACATCCCAAGGACGTGCTAGTTTGGAGATTCATTGGCCCCCTGCAAACTGCCCCCCTCCCCCCATAGTGTCTGGGGAGTGGATGTCCAAGTGGGAACTGGTGCAACTCCCCCCGCAATATAGAATGCAGTTGGAACAGCAATAAAGATTGCATTAAGAAAGGGTGGCACAGTGACGCAGCTGGTGGAGCTGCTGCCTCCCAGCGCCAGAGACCCGGGTTCGATCCATGCTAATCGTGTGGAGTTTGCACGTTCTTGCCATGTCAGCTTCGTCCGGGTGCTCCAATTCCCCCCCCCACGTCCCAAAGACATGCGGGTTTAGAGATTAATCGGCCCCAGTGTATAGATTGTCCCCAGTGTGTAGGGATCGGATGCATAAGTGAGATAACATAGAACTAGTGTGAACAAGCGATCGATGGTCATTGTGGACTCGGTGGTCTAAAGACCCGTATCTCGAAACTAAGTCAGAGCGACATGATCTCCATAGATCAGCATCTTTGAGATATTCTCCAAACCACACACAAGCCCCAAACGTCTGTCGGTGATCAAGATTGTCCTTCACAACTCAAATACACTCTGGATCAAAGCTTTATGGAAACAAAGTCCATTCACTTAACAAAAGCACATAACTGGATTGTTAGTAGACAAAAATGCTGGAGAAACTCAGCGGGTGAGACAGCATCTGTGGAGCGAAGGAATGTGAAGTTTCGGGTCGAGACCCTTCTTCAGACCCAACCTGAAGCGTCGCCTATTTCCTTCGCTCCGTAGATGCAGCCTCACCCGCTGAATTTCTCCAGCATTTTTGTCTACCTTCGATTTTTCCAGTATCTGCAGTTCTTTCTCAAACACTGGATTGTTGGAATCACGATGAATGCTACAAGGTTCTACTGTACGAAGTTTGTACGTTCTCCCCGTGACCGTGTGGGTTTCCTCCCACGCTCCAAAGACGTACAGGTTTGTAGGTTAATTGGAATTGTAAATTGTCCCTAGAGTGTGGGACAGTGCTGGTATGCGGGGAGATCGCTGGTCGGCGCGGACTCAGTGGGTCGAAGGGCCTGTTTCCGCTCTGTATCTCTAAATTAAACTAAATTTCCTTCGCATCATATCAATTAGCGCGGCAATGTAAAACGCTGACAGCATCGATTGCTATCCAGGTGTTTCAAACATTCGGTACACTCTTCAAAGATTTCCAACGCATGGTTTAATGGCCCCGCACAGGTGGGCATCAGCCAGTAAGGGTTGCTTAGTCTGAGTCATACCATTCCTGCCGCTTGATCAATGGAATAGTGAGTTGGGGTACAGCACGGGAAGAGGCCATTCAGCCCATCAGACCTGCGTCACCCCCTCGTATTATTTCGCGCCATGCTTCTTTGTTCTCCACATCCATCGTTCATGGTTCACCTTCGATGCCATCTTGAGTGTGCTGACTGAGGGAATCCTAAAACCCGAGCCTGCATCATCCCCCACGTCAGTCACGCACGTAACCAGGCTCCCTGGCCCAATGTTCAGCCAGTCCTGAACCTTGTCCCGTCAGGAGCAACTGGGGAACCATGGAGAAATTGGAACTTCAGACCAAACGGCACGTGTTGGTTTCAAGTTAATATTGACCAGGACTGGGAATAAATACTTTGTGTTTAAGAAGGAACTGCAGATGCTGGAAAATCGAAGGTACACAAAAATGCTGGAGAAACCCAGCGGGTGCAGCAGCATCTATGGAGCGAAGGAAATAGGCAACGTTTCATATAACCATATAACCATATTACAGCATGGAAACAGGCCATCTCGACCCTTCTAGTCCGTGCCGAACACATAATCTCCCCTAGTCCCATATACCTGCGCTCAGACCATAACCCTCCATTCCCTTCCCATCCATATAACTATCCAATTTATTTTTAAATGATAAAAATGAACCTGCCTCCACCACCTTCACTGGAAGCTCATTCCACACAGCTACCACTCTCTGAGTAAAGAAGTTCCCCCTCATGTTACCCCTAAACTTCAGTCCCTTAATTCTCAAGTCATGTCCCCTTGTTTGAATCTTCCCTACTCTCAGTGGGAAAAACTTTTCCACGTCAACTCTGTCTATCCCTCTCACCATTTTAAAAACCTCTATCAAGTCCCCCCTTAACCTTCTGCGCTCCAAAGAATAAAGCCCTAACTTGTTCAACCTTTCTCTGTAACAAAGTCCCGAAACGTTGCCTATTTCCTTCACTCCATAGATGCTGCTGCACCCGCTGAGTTTCTCCAGCATTTTTGTCTACCTGGGAATAAATACTCATCTGTGCGATTCCCTCTTGAATTTTGTTCCATTTTCCATTCCATTCAATCCCTGATGTTTATGAGAACAGTTCTTTACCCGTTGAGTCGCCTTGGACTGGTTTACTGTTGAAGGCAGATTGCATCGTTTAACATTCTCGCAGAGCGAAACGCCCCCAGAACACTGAGAGTGAAATAAATGATGACAAAGCAATTTCCATGTAAACACTTGTCACACTGATTAGACTCTTCCTTGAACCATTTGACCCTACATAATATTGGGATCAGGCATAAAAGTGTGACACCTCCCCCATGGATTCCTCCTGCTTGATGTTTGTCCAATATCAGTGCCATTGTATAGGTAACCCTGAGTTCTGTCCAGGCAAGCCCAAGTATCAACCCTCGTTGGGATTAAGTTGAGGAGCGCTCTTGTCCAATGTGGCCCGTAACCAGCCGCTGCCCTTGAGAGTGGAGTGCGGTGAATGAGCGTGGAAGGTCCAGTAGACTCTGGGGAGAGTGTTGATACTCTGGTTCCAACTGAGCCTGCGAAACAGGCCCACAACTAACCCTGCAACCTCCTCCTAAACCAGGGTCATTTGTGATCAAGTTTAGGCTTGCCTCGATAATGTCCCGACAGGGATAAATGAACTCAACTTCAAGCTACAACTAAATCTGGTCTCATTGAGGACCAATGTGCCTTAACTACTGTGTTTAAGAAGGAACTGCAGATGCTGGACAATCGAAGGTACACAAAAATGCTGGAGAAACTCAGCGGGTGCAGCAGCATCTATGGAGCAAAAGAAATGGGCAATGTTTCCTATTTCCTTCGCTCCATAGATGCTGCTGCACCCGCTGAGTTTCTCCAGCATTTTTGTGTACCTTCCTCAACTACTGGCCTCATTTACCTTCTGATTTACAGCACGGTGGCATGAGGTAGCTGCTGCCTCACAGCGCCAGGGACCTGGGGTTCGATCCTGACTGTGGGGTCCATCTGCACAGAGTTTGCTCCTGGTTACACCTGGTACCATCCAACAAGCTGCCATTGAGGGTGGCACAGTGTCAGAGTTGCTGCCTCACGGCGCCAGGGACCCGGGTTCGATCCTGACCACGGGCGCAGTTTGCACGTTCTTCCCGTGAACCCCGCCTGGGGTTTTCTCCGGGTGCTCCGGTTTCCTCCCACACCCCAAACACGTCCAGGGGTTTATAGGTTAATTGGCGTTTGTAAATTGTCCGGAGCGTGCAGGAAGGAACTAGTGTACGGGTGATCGCTGGGTGTGCCGAACGGCCTGCTCCACTAAACTGTAAACAGAAATGCAAGTGGTTGGGAATCACTGGGACATTATAATTGGCTTGAGGGAGGAAGTTTGTTTTAAATGCCCGCCCACATGTACAGAAGAAGGCGCGGTGAGATTGCCTCTCTCATTCATCTCCACACTCCATTCATTCTCCTGTGACATTAGTAGTACGCCCTGGCCCAAAGTTGTTCTGCTGTAGAAGTGTCTCTGTGCATGTGCTAACACTCACCAATGCCTTTATGTTTCTTTATTCACCGCACCCTAGACCCGGGCTGGACAAAAGGTATTACTGTGATCTTCAGAATTATACAAACCAGTTTATCCTTCCCTGCTCATGAGGTCCAATGAGACGATGTTCACTCACTCACGACACATATGTGGATGGAGATTGATTATAAATTACTTTCATGCCGTAAACCAGGAGAGCGTTGACTATTCCAACTCTCTCCCCCGTGGGATCGAAGGGATTTTCTTTGTCTTGAGTGAGAAATGTGAGAGGGATTCGGAAAAGCGGTCGGGACGGCACGGTGGCGCAGCGGTAGAGTTGCTGCCTCACAGCGCCAGAGACCCAGGTTCGATCCCGGCTAAGGGAGCTGTCTGTACGGAGTTTGTACGTTCTCCCCGTGACCTGCGTCGTTTTTCTCCAAGATCTTCAGTTTGCTCCCACACTCCAAAGACGTACAGGTTTGTAGGTAAATTGGCTTGGTACAATTGTAAATTGTCCCTAGTGTGTGTAGCATAATGTTAGTGTGCGGGGATTGCTGGTCAACGTGGACTCGGTGGGCCGAAGGGGCTGTTTCTGTGCTGTATCTCCAAACGAAACTATCCTGGGGTGGAACTGATAGTTTATTTATTGTCATGTGTACT
Organism: Leucoraja erinaceus; assembly: GCF_028641065.1. Taxonomy (NCBI): domain Eukaryota; kingdom Metazoa; phylum Chordata; class Chondrichthyes; order Rajiformes; family Rajidae; genus Leucoraja; species Leucoraja erinaceus. The sequence continues at coordinate 27,551,293 of NC_073400.1, read as the reverse complement.
GAAGGACAGTGAGCAATCCAGTGCTGTCCAGTCAGTGAAAGGTCTATACATGATCACAAGATCACAATCAGGCCGTCTACAGTGTACAGATACAGGGTAAAGGGAATAACGTTGAGTGCAAGTCAGAGTCCGATTAAAGATAGTCTGAGGGTCTTCAACGAGGTAGATGATAGATCAAGACCACTCTCTAGTTGTTGGTAGGATGGTTCAGTTGCCTGATAACAGCCGGGAAGAAACTCTCCCTGAATCTGGAGGTTTGTGCGTTTTCACACTTCTGTACCTCTTGCCTGATGGGAGAGGGGAGAAGAGGGAGTGGCCGGGGTGAGACTTGTCCTTGATTTTGCTGGTGGCCTTGAGGTGTAGATGGAGGAATATTGCAATAAGTTGACCAACCAACACCAATCCAAAGTGCCCCTTTAATCTGCATTTTTAATTCAACGTTGATGCAACTGGGTCTCGAGCTGATTGAAAACACAGGGTCAATTTCCGTCTTATTCGCAGTTTAGTTTAGTTTATTGTCACGTGTACCGAGGTACAATGAAAAGCTTTTGTTGCGTGCCAACCCGTGTCCGAGCTGGTGTATGAGAACACGTTTGCATGTAAACAGTTTAAGAAAGAACTGCAGATGCTGGACAAATCGAAGGTAGACAAAAATGCTGGAGAAACTCAGCGGGTGAGGCAGCATCTATGGAGCGAAGGAATAGGTGACGTTTCGGGTCTCGACCCGAAACGTCACCTATTCCTTCACTCCATAGATGCTGCCTCACCCGCTGAGTTTCTCCAGCATTTTTGTCCACCTTGCATGTAAACAGTAACATTTTTCTTTGGGATAAGACAGCCGGGACAGAACAAAAATGGGGATGCAAAATGCAGGGGTGTGTGTGTCTTTGATTAGCCAAGCGATTTATTCCACAATGCTCCCGCCTTTGATGTCGTGTGGTAGTTCACGGCCTGGCTGAAACGCATTGAACGAGTTAATTTGAAATAGAACGTAAATATTTTTAAAAGAAATACCCCAGGCAAAACTCCGACTCCAGGCCAGCGTCTCGTATGTGAAGTAATTTGCTAATTGATTGCTATCCACATTATCTTCCACTCGATGCCAGATTTCAGGGAACAACCTAAGGACACAGCATTACCTCAAAGTAAAATACGCATGTGCAGTTTTCGCTGTTAAGATCGCAGACTAAACTGATCTCAGCCAATATAAATTGTGATTTGGATAGAAGTTAATGATGATGGTGATCTAATCCCTAGGTTTTGGGCGCCTCCTTGAAATGTTTATGAGGTTGTGCCCCACATATTTCTATGGCCTCCATCAGTTTAGTCACTGATCGTTCTAAAGCATTCAGCTCATTGTTAGTATGTGCCATATGCATGGTGCATATCCATTACCCGCTTGAGAGCATGTCTTGCATTGAAAACAACGAGTTGAGATGGCGAGATTGGTTTGGAATTTTGGAGGGAGGGGGGGTTTCAGTTTGGACAGAGGAGTGGCTCGGTGGCGCAGTGGTAGAGTCGCTGCCTCACAGCCCCAGAGCCCCAGGTTCGATCCTGACTACGGGTGCTGTCTGTACGGAGTTTGTACGTTCGCCCCGTGGCAGCATAGGGTTTTTCCCAGGGAGCTCCAGTTTCCTCCCACACTCCAAAGATGTACAGGTTTGTAGGTTAATTGGCTTTGGTAAAATTGTACATTTTCCCTTAGTGTGCAGGCCAGCGTACTGGGTCAACACGGACTCGATGGGCCGAAGGGCCTGTGTCCGCGTTGTATCTCGAAAGTCTACCGCAACATTATTGAAAGACGGTCAAAGGAACTCGAAAAGGCCAAAGAGAAAACAGATGTGTGATTTATTTTCCACTTTCATTCATTACTTTGCTGATGTGGGAAAAAATCGTGGATGTGAGGAGAATTACTTAAAATATTTAGAAAGAGTGCCTGGCATAAAATGCCGTAAAACACTGCTCTTTTTTTCTACATCTTTGTGGCCGAATAAAGATTTTTGTGGAATAAAACTGTAGGCCAGTGAGAGAAATATGAAGGTGTATATTTTATCTTCTCAGCCACTGGGTAGTAAATATTCTCTCAGCAATTATAGAATATTGCTGAGTGAATCTCTTCTCAGTTTAGTCGAGAGATATAGTGCGGAAACAGACCCTTCGGCCCACCGAGTCTGCGCTGACCCGAAATCCCCGCACACTAACACTCACTACACCTACTAGGGACAATTTACAATTATACCAAGCCAATTTACCTACAAAATCTGTACGTCTTTGGAGTGTGGGGGTAAACCAGAACTCCCGGAGAAAACCCACTCAGGTCACGGGGAGAACGTACAAACTCCGTACAAACAGCACCCATGGTCAGGATTGAACCAGGGTCTCTGGGGCTGTGAGGCGGCAACTCTACCGCTGCACCACCGTGCCGCTAGGAGTGTAAATGCCAACTTGGGGGAGGGAAGGAAGGTTTACGTGATTTTTAAACTGAGGGCTTTCTAACAAGTGAAAGAACACTCACCTTGCCAACCAAAGGCATCTGAACCCGACCAAGCTGTTCAGAGCGGCCAGTGTTTTTGGTTTAATGAGACATCTTTAATCGACCCTAAAGATGATTTTTAGTTACTAATCTTATTTCCCGCTCAATTTCCCCCATATTTTCCTTCTTGAACATTCAACCTCCATGAAATTAGAATAAAATTGGGATTATATTCATTGGGATTATATTAAAAAATGGGGGGAAAAATTCATAAGTGATGGAGCAGAATTAGGCCATTCGGCCTATCAATTCTACTCCGCCATTCTGTCACGGCTGATCCATCTGTTCCTCCCAACCCCATTCTCCTGCTTTCTCCCCATAACCCCTGACACCCATACTAATCAAGAATCTATCTATCTCTGCCTTAAAAATATCCATTGACTTGGCCTCCACAGCCTTCTGCGGCTTAAATCTTCCAATTAATGCAATTGAAACAATTGTTTTGACGAACTACTTTCAAAATGGGCTTAAACTCTTTACACTGGTAAATTTTCCATTAATATGCAATTAATATTGGGAATAACTTAATGGCTCTCCACCTATTTGAATTTAAGAGGATCTTTTGCCGTGAGCAAGGATTAGTTAGATTTTTTTTTACAAACTCTGAGATACTCTTCAGATCTAAGGTGGTGGTGATGGGGTGGGGTAGTGCATTTGTGGAATTCATTGCCACAGAAGGCTGTGGAGGCCAAGTCCACAGATATTTTTAAGGAAGAAATAGACAGGTCCCTGATTAGTACAGGCGTCAGGAGTTACGGGTAGAAGGCAGGAGAATAGGGCTAGGAGGGAGAGATAGATCAGCCATGATTGAATGGCGGAGTAGACTTGAAGGGGCCGAATGGCCCAATTCTGCCCCCTATCATTTCTGAACATGACTTTAAATGGGGAAAATATATCCATGGGTTTAAATATCAAAGTTCTAACCAATCTTTCTGTTCTGCCTGTCTTCTCCTTGTCTCCACCGCTGTTCTGTTTCGCTTTCATTCCACGAATGGCAAATGCAGGTCTTTGGAAAGGTAAGGAAACATGCTTTGTCCCTGAAGTGCTTTTGAGATTGTTGATGTCAGATTGGGAATCGTATCTAGCCTGCAAATGATCAGCCTCACAAAGTGCCGTGGTCAATTTATTGCAGTATTGGGGCTGCAATTTGGATCAAAGTAAACATCCAAGCTTTGATCTGCCAGGAAAGGCCACGTTCCTTTTCTTCCGCTTGTTAGCCGAGGGGAAGCTGAAATAGATAGTAGTTCAGGATTGCCCTGGAGTTTAGTTGAGTATATTCAAGAAGGAACTGCAGATGCTGGAAAATCGACGGTAGACAAAAATGCTGGAGAAACTCAGCGGGTGCGGCAGCATCTATGGAGCGAAGGAAATAGGCAACGTTTCGGGACGAAACGTTGCCTATTTCCTTCGTTCCATAGATGCTGCTGCACCCGCTGAGTTTCTCCAGCATTTTTGTCCACCTATAGTTTAGTATAGTTTCGTTTAGTTTAATTCAGAGATGCAAAACGGAAACAGGCCCTTCGGCCCACCGAGTCCGCACCGACCAGCGATCCCCGCACACTAACACTATCCCACACACGCCAGGGACAATGTTACATTTATACCAAGCCAATGAACCTACAAAACCTGCACGCCTTTGGGAGGAAACTGGAGTAAGCCCACGCAGGTCATGTACAAGCTCCGTACGGACTGCATCCGTAGTCAGAATCGGGTGCTGTCTGTACGGAGTTTGCACGTTCTCCCTGTGACCACGTGGGTTTTCTCCGAGTGCCCCGGTTTCCTCCTACACTCCAAAGACGTGCAGGTTTGTAGGTTAATTGGCTTCTGTAAATTGTCCCCAGCGTGTCGGGATGGGACTAGTGGACGAGCCAGGGTGGGCTGAGGGACCTGCTTCCACGCTGTAGCTCTAAGCTAAGCTAAAGCTGTAACGTTTCAGGGGATATTGAAGAAAATATGTTCATGCTGGGAACACTTACGATCCAGAACTCAGTGATTGTATGATGGGTGGAAACAGAATCCTTCATAAAGCATCGGCACAGAGAGAGAGGGAGAGAGTAAGTTACAGGAGCAACAGGGCAAAAATAAAGAATTATTCTAGTCTTCTTCTTGGTTTCTTGGCTGAGATCTCCCAAATATTCCAAATGGAATTTAAACTGGAGGTGGTGGAGGGAGGACTTAAGCCAGACACCATAGAAACAGTCCCGACAGCCTGACTTGCCCACACCAACCAACATGTCCCATCGACACCAGTCCCACCTGCCTGCATTGGCCCATATCTCTCTAAACCTGTCCTATCCATGTACCTATCTAAACGTTGAGATAGCACCAGCCTCAACTACCTCCTCCGGCAGCCCGTTCCATACACCCACTGCCCTTTGTGTAAAAATGTCCTATAAAATCTTTGCCCCTCACTTTAGAAACATAGAAACATAGGTGCAGGAGTAGGCCATTCAGCCCTTTGAGCCTGCACCGCCATTCAATATGATCATGGCTGATAATCCAACTCAGTATCCTGTACCTGCCTTCTCTCCATACCCCCTGATCCCTTTGGCCACAAGGGCCACATCTAACTCCCTCTTAAATATAGCCAATAAACTGGCCTCAAGTACCTTCTGTGGCAGAGAATTCCAGAGATTCACCACTCTCTGTGTGAAAAATGTTTTTCTCATCTTGGTCCTAAAAGATTTCCCCTTTATCCTTAAACTGTAACCCCTTGTTCTGGACTTCCCCAACATCAGGAACAATCTTAACATAGAAACATAGAAATTAGGTGCAGGAGTAGGCCATTCGGCCCTTCGAGCCTGCACTGCCATTCAATATGATCATGGCTGATCATCCAACTCAGTATCCCATACCTGCCTTCTCTCCATACCCCCTGATCCCCTTAGCCACAAGAGCCACATCTAACTCCCTCTTAAACATAGCCAATGAACTGGCCTCAACTACCCTCTGTGGCAGAGAGTTCCAGAGATTCACCACTCTCTGTGTGAAAAAAGTTCTTCTCATCTCGGTTTTAAAGGATTTCCCCCTTATCCTTAAGCTGTGACCCCTTGTTCTGGACTTCCCCAACATCAGGAACAATCTTCTTGCATCTAGCCTGTCCAACCCCTTAAGAATTTTGTATGTTTCTATAAGATCCCCCCTCAATCTTCTAAATTCTAGCGAGTACACGCCGAGTCTATCCAATCCTTTAAACCAACGTCTTCTGGTTCTCGATTCCCCTACTCTGGGCAAGAGACTCTGTGCGTTTACCCGATCTCTCATGATTTTCTACACCTCCAAAAAAATATCCCATCGTCCACCTGCGCTCCAAGGAGTAGAGTCCCAGCCTGCTCAAACATTACCCGATCTATTCCTCTCATGATTTTGTACACCTGAATAAGATCAACCCTTTATCCATGAAGCTTCAAGGAATAGAGTCCAAGCCTGCTCAACCTCTCCCTGTAGCTCAGGCCCACCTGTGGCTGATGTGATTGTTGTATTGGGAGATGGCATAGACAGAGTGGGATGAATGGTGTGCCTTTGTGCCGTGAAGGGCCCATGCGTTCAGGGAGGGACGAGCAGTTTGGCTCAGTTTCCTTCGTTGTCACGTGCGCCGAGATACCGCGAACAACCGTTTGCACGTTGGTTTTAATTATCGTTGACGTTGGCTCTGCCTCCACGCCAACCCTTTGGTTAACTCTTCCAGCGACAACGAGGACAGCAAGAAGCCGCAGGGCAGCCAGTCCTCGGTGGACGGGACGGTGAAGCAGGAGGAGAGCGACGACAGCATCGTCATCTACGGCGACGGCGACGATAACTCGCGCTTCGGCGAGGACGGCTCGTTCATCGGCCAGTACACCGTGAAAAAGGACAAAGAGGAGACGGAGGGCAATGACAGCTCAGAGGCCACGTCCCCGGTCAACCCCGCCTACGCCCTGGCGCGCATGTGAGAACGGAGACCGAGAGAGAGAGAGAGAGAGAGAGAGAGAGAGAGAGAGAGAGAGAGATGAGGGCGGAGCAAATGGACACCGTTGCTACCAAGGCAGTAAATGCATTTGATTTAACTACCCACGGTTGCACACATGGAACAAACACAAAATTGGAAAGGCCAGACAGCGAAAGCGGCCAGAGACACGAGACACCACGTGAAAGACACGAGAGAATGAAGGAGATGCATTTATGGACAAGATTGGGCTTTGGAAAAACGTAACCACATTTAATTGCTCAATAATCACACCCTCACGAGTATGATATACCACTTTTTCCCCCACCCCTCCACTTTAGATTGCAAGTAACACCAATTTGGGGCGATTTGTAACACTCTGTGTAGATGTTGCCAGCTAGCACCTAGCCAATCAATGTCCAATTGTAAGCTATGGCCTTTTATTCCATACACCACCAGGCCACTGCTCCACATCCTTTTATAAGGATTGTTATCCTTATGCTGTTTCTGACAGTGAACCTATGCTGGGATATTGCAACTGAAGATGACGCAAGGAGTCAAGTCTCTCTGTTCACTGAATCCCCCACCTCCGGCCGCCATCTCTTGTTATAGATTAGATGCTTCTTCAAAAAAAAAAACAAAGGTTTCAGCCGAGAGAAATTTGAGCCAATTTGGAGCGATTTTTAATAAGAGCAGCTCAAGTTCCCAGGTCACCGGCTCGCATAGAACTGCTTAAGTATGGTACACCCCAATAGATTATTCCTTACAGGCATAATTTATCAGGTCGAGCTTTAGGGAGGACAATTAATGAAGGAAATGTATTTTTTAGTCCTTGCTATTGTTGACGGGGCATTGTTGATCAGCCCAGAGCTACCTTCCCCACAATCAGTAAAGCAGAACATTTGTACCTTCTCCCCGTGACTGTGTGGGTTTTCTCCTCGGTCTGAAGAAGGAAACGTCACCCATTCCTCCTCTCCAGAGATGCTGCCCATCCCGCTGAGTTACTCCAGCAATTTTGTGTCTTTCTATCCGGGCGCTCCGCTTTCCTCCCGCACTCCAAAGACGTACGGGTTTGTAGTTTAATTGGCTTCGGTAAAATTGTCCCCAGTGTGTGTAGGATAGTGCCAGTGTAACGGGGATCGCTGGGCGGCGTTGGACCCGGTGGGCCGAAGGGCCTGTTTCCGGGGCTGTATCTCTGAACTAAACTAAACTTAAAACGAAAACATTTGGGTCTCGCCCAAGAATGGCATTTGTTGAATTTGTTTCCCTCAGCTGGTGAAAGCGAGGTTCATCGATCTTCCACAGATAATTTTGCAGCGTGCGCTTTGAGATTAGCGTGACCCATCAGATGAGCAGACTTCCCCTTAAAGAGATATCATTGATTTTTGAACCACTTAACAGCAGGCTTTGTGTAAAACTTCAGACATTCTTAGTCATTGGCAATTGTTTTCAAAATAGCAAAATCCCTGGCCCCTAACTATAATTTTCAACCACTATGGGGACTCGTCTCCTTCCTTAAGCCATTTTAGTTGTTGCCCTCAGACTGGCACGGTGGCGCAGCGGTAGAGTTGCTGCCCTACAGCGCCAGAGACCCAGGTTCGATCCCGACTACGGGTGCTGTCCATACGGAGTTTGTACATGCTTCTTATGTGGGTTTTCTCTGGGTGCTCCGGTTTCCTCCCACGCTCTAAAGATTCAGGTTTGTAGGTTAATTGGCTGGTATAATTGTAAATTGTCTCTAGTGTGTGTGTGGGATAGTGCAGGTGCACGTGGATCATTGGTCAGCACGGACTTGGTGGGCCGAAGGGCCTGGTTCCGTGCTGTATTTCTATACTAAACCAAACCCCACATCCTCGTGTTAACAATCCTTAATACTTCCTCCACTCAGCTACATTTTCGCAAGTTAATAACACCTCTCCTCCTGCAGCAACTCATGTCCTCCATTGATTTTTATTTTGCCCATCTTAGTTACGGCTGTTTTAGGAAGGAACTGCAGATGCTGGTTTACACCGAAGATAGGTACAAAATGCTGGAGTAACTCAGCGGGACAGGCAGCATCTCTGGAGGGAAGGAATGGGCGACGTTTCGGGCCGAGGCCCTACTTCAGACCGAGAGTCAGGGGAGAGGGAGACACAGAGATAAGGAATGTAAGGTGTGAAAACGAGACATCAAAGGGGACGAGGCTCAAGGAAAATGCAGAATAGATCATTGTTGGCCAGGGGAAGGTGACAGAGGAGGCACACAAAGATACCAATGTAATCAAGGGGACAATCGGACAACTAAGATGGGGGAGGGATGGAGAGAGAGGGAATGCAAGGGTTACTTGAAGTTGGAGAAGCTGATATCCATACCGCTGAGTCAACAAGAAGAGTTTAGGTGACTATTTAATGAAGGCACATCTGACATCCCCAAACTTATGAAGCAATAAAAATAGCAAGACTCGTACTGTACCTTAATCTTCATACTGCGACCTTGCTCTGAACCTGGCTTAACACGGCACATCTATGGGATTTATTACTTGATTGCCAAGATGAATCAAGCATTTGGCAGTCAGGATTAGATTTCTTTAGCACAGAAGCGACAATTTATGGAGTCGTGGAGGGTTTTTATACTGAACTTTACAGCTGATGTTAGCATCAGCTAAAATTAGAAACTTCCTACCAAGTTCCCAATGCTGAGGTGTCATTTTCACAGACGCGAATTCCAGTTCCAATCTGTTCACCTTAGTTCATGTCTGAAGAAGGGTCTCGACTTGAAACATCACCTGTGCCTTCTCCCCAGAGATGTTGCCTGACCCGTTGAGTTACTCCAGCATTTTGTGTCTATGTTCATGTGAGCAACTCCCTGTCCGCGACACTCACAGATACAAACTCCCAGGACCCGCCTGTTGAAGTCGGACCCTCTGGTTCTGCCCCGTTTTGCTTCATTATTTGAGAAAAATAATTAAAACATTATTCATTTCAGGACGGTCACGGTGGCGCAGCGGTAGAGTTGCTGCCTTACAGCGAACGCAGCGCCGGAGACCCGGGTTCGATCCCGACTACGGGCGCTGTCTGTACGGAGTCTGAACTTTCTCCCCGTGACCTGAGTGGGTTTTGACCGAGATAGAAACATAGAAAATAGGTGCAGGAGTAGAGGCCATTCGAACCTTCGAGCCTGCACCGCCATTCAATTTGATCATGGCTGATCATCCAACTCAGCATCCTGTACCTGCCTTCTCTCCATACCCCCTGATCCCTTTAGCCACATTTGGTTTCCTCCCAGACTCCAAAGACGTACAGGTTTGTAGGTTAATTGGCTTGATGTAAATGTTAATATTGTCCCGAGTGGGTGTTGGATAGTGTAAGTGTGCGGGGATCGCTGGTCGGCGTGGACACGGTGGGCCGAAGGGCCTGTTTCCACGCTGTATCCCTAAACTAAACGAAATTAAAGCTCTACGCCTTCTTTGGTTGCGGCTGGAGTAGCTGGAGTAGGATGGCCAAGGGAAAGATGACGGGGTTGGACAGAGAACCAAAGAGTTTGAGCCATTGGATCGTGCAAGGCCTGGATAGAGTGGATGTGGAGAGGATATTACCACTAGTGGAGCGTCTAGGACCACAATAAGTAGACGTACCTTTAGAAAGGAGATGAGGAGGAATTCCTTTAGTCAAAGGGTAGTGAATCAGTGGAAATCGCTGCCACAGACGGCTATGGAGGCCACGTCTTTGGGTATTTTTAATATTTGGTGACCAAAATGTCAGGCCCTATTTTTGCTGCTCTGATTTTTTTCATGCATATTTTGGAAGGAGGACAAAGCTTTTTGATAAGAAATTCATCCTCTCCTCCTGAGTCGTGTACTCATAGATAAATAGACCCTTCAGCCCAAGTCTTCTCTGCTGACCAAGATACCACATCTATGCTAGTCCCATTTGCTTGCATTTGGGCCATATGCATCTACACCTATCCTAACCATGTACCTGTCCAAGTGTCTTTCCAATGTTGTTGTTGCATCTAACTCCTCTGGCAGCTCATTCCCTCTGAGTGAAGAGGTTGCCCCCCTCACGTTCCTATTAAACCTTGGCCCTCTCACCTGAAACCTATGACTACTGGTTCTAGATTACCCCAAACCTGGGTAAGACTCTGTGCATTCACTCTATCCATTCCCCAGTCCAAAGAAAGGTTCCTGACCTGATAAGTCGCCTATCCATATTCATCAGCGATACTACCTGACCTGCTGAGTTACTCCAGCATTTTGTGTCTTTCATTGGGAAACCAGCATCTGCAGTTCCTTGTTTCTAGCTGTTCTCCAGAGATGCTGCCTGACCCACTTAGTTGCTCCAGCACTTTTTGCCCCTTTTATGTACACCAGCGTCCGTGTTTCTACCAGGTATATCTCAGATGTTCACTCACCAAGTCAACGGTGGTGTAGCGGTAGAGATGCTGCCTTACAGCACTTACAGCGCCAGAGACCCGGGTTCGATCCTGACTACAGGTGCTGTCTGTACGGAGTTTGTACCTTCTCTCCGTGACCACGTGGGTTTCCTTCCACAATCCAAAGACGTACAGGTCTGTGGGTTAACTGGCCTGGTATAAATGTAAAATTGATGCTAGTGCGTGTAGGATAGTGTTAATGTGTGGGGATCGCTGGTCGGTGCGGACTCAGTGGGCCGAAGGGCCTGTTTCCGCGCTGTTTCTCTAAACTAAACTAGGTTTTTGCGGTGGACTTTCACACTGTTCAATGCGTGGAGATAAGGGAGGTGGGCAGATAGAAAATGGATCATGATAGTCAGTAGGTAAGCAAGCTGAGATGAGGAACTTACTCTGCGTGAAGTGATGCCTAACAATCTTTGTTCCTACTCCATATGTTTCATTTGATACATATTTCTGTAAATAAGTGTAAATAATCACATTTCCATTTGGTGCCAAATTTTGTGTTGAGGAATCTCAGGATGTTGTTCCAAAAGACATCATGTCAGTGCAAACCATTGTTGCTTTGTAAAGCCTAACCATTTAAGTTAAAAATGAAATAAAAATGTCCATGGCGTTAACAGATTTCAGGGAGTGCGCCCGTCAGTCTGAAGAAGGGCGGTCACGGTGGCACAGCGGTAGAGTTGCTGCCTTTCAGCGCTTGCGGCGCCAGAGACCCGGGTTCGAGCCTGACTACGGGCGCTGTCTGTGCGGAGTTTGTACGTTCTCCCCGTGACCTGCGTGGGTTTTCTCCGTGAACTTCGGTTTCCTCCCACACTCAAAACACCTGCAGTTTTGGTATGAATGTAAATTGTCTCTAGTGTGTGTAGGATAGTGTTGGTGTGCGGGGATCGCTGGTCGGTCCGGACTCGGTGGGCCGAAGGGCCTGTTCCCTCGCATTATCTCTCAACTAAACTAGACTAAACTAAAGAGTCCAGACCAGAAACATTGTTGATCCACAGATACTGCCTGACCTGCCTAGTTCCTCGAGCCTTTCTTTAGGAGTCTTGTTTGGTGAATGAATCAGCATTTGGGGTATTGTGAGCAGTTTTAGGCCCCATATCTGAGGAGGGATATGCTGGAGTAAGAGAGGGCCCAGAGGAGGTTCACAAGAATGATCCCGAAAATGGTTGGGATAACATGTTGAGAGTTTGACGGCACTGGGCCTGTACTTGCTGGAGCTTAGAAGGATGAGGAGGGGACCTCGTTAAAAGTGAACAGTGAAAGGCCTGGACAGAGTGGAAGTGGACAGGATGTTTCTACCAGTGGGAGAATCTAGGACCAGGGGGCATAGCCCCATAATTAAAGGACATGAGGTCCTTTAGCAAGGAGATGAGGAGGAATTTCTTTAGTGAGAGGGTGGTGAATCTGTGGAATTCATTGCCACAGAAGCCCAAATCAATGGATATTTTTAAGGCGGAGATTGATGGACAGGTGGAGACAGGTGTCAGGGGTTATGGGGAGAAGGATGGGGTTGAGAGGGAAAGTGAGAACAGCCATGATTGAATGGCAGAGTAGACTTGATGGGCCGAATGACCTATTTCTGCTCCTATCACTTACGAACGTATGAATTGTGTTCGCCCAGAGCTCTAAACCACAATGGTAGAACGTTGCCACAGGGGAGGGATTTGAAGAATGGTAAATGGGGCCATTCCCATTGCATTAGAGGGTCCCTATAGACCATTGCTGACATGAGTGAGATGCTAGTAACCTGGAGACTATCTCAGGAACAGTTTAACTTAACAACAGAAAATCTGCATGAGGTGATGGTCCAAACCTGAAACGTCACCTCCTATCCATGTCCTCACGGAGCTGCTGCCCGATCCTCTGAGTTACTCCAGCACTTTGTGTCTTTAAGCAAGAGTAAGCGCGTCCATGCTGCGAAAATGAAATGCGAACCTTGATCCTTTCGGTGACTGTGGTGAGAACCGTCCTACTTCAGTCACCGCCAACCTGCGAGAATCCCAGGGGCTGAAGTAACTCAGCGGGTCAGACAGCATCAGTGGAGAAAAGGAATAGGCGATGTTTTCCCCATTACTGTGGCCTGTCCCGCTGAGTTACTCCCCCTCTTTGTGTCTATCTTCGGTTTAAACCACCATCTGCAGTTCCTTCCTACACGTAGTCCAAAGGATGATGGCTTTGTCCTGAGCAGGTGAACGGAGGTTCGTTAAAATGTAGTCATAAATACAGGTACTCATTCACCCTCATCCCTACAAGCGGTTTCCATTCATTCTATGGAGACAAAGATCTAGGCATACACAAACCTGGAAATGGGAATCTGGGTAGTAAAGGCCAAATGGGAGTTAGTGTTCTGCTGTCATTCAGTTTCAGATACTCATTATGTTAAAGGTCTGCACAGTGGTGGAGTTGCAACTTCACTGCGCCAGAGACCCAGATTTGGTCCTGACCATGGTCGTGGTACAGGTTCTCACTGTGTGGAGTTTGCGTGTTCTCCCCGTGACCGCGTGGGGTTTCCTCCCACCCTCCAAAGACATGCGGTTTTGTAGGTTAATTGGCTTCTGTAAATTGTCCCTAGTGTGTAGGGTGGAACTAGTGTGCTGTTGATCGCTGGTTGGCATGGACTTGGTGGGCCGAAGGGCCTGTTTCCACGCTGTGTCTCTAAACTAAAGGTCATGATTAACACTGTCAGTTTGATGAGAAAGTTGGGAAAATCTGGTTACGCGGTGAGACGTAAAAGATTCAATTCCATTCAATCAATTCAGTATTATTTGTCATATGTAGGTTAACACAGGGTCAACGTTACAATGAGATGTGTTTAACAAGACAATGGGTCATCTCAGCAATAATATTACAAGGATAATATAAAAATGGGCATTGGTAAGGTAAAAAGAGAATAATAAAATAATCAACATATTTGATGTGAAATGTGTTTATGAGTTCAGAAGTCTGACATTTAAAATACATTAAAATACATTTTGACCATCAGGTATGGGTAATATTTGGGACTATCCATGAAGAGTAGATGGGCAATTAAACCAACATCCTTAAACTGAGGGAGTTGAATGAGGAAAGGTTCTTTCCTTCGGTCCGAAAGGCCACACACACTTAACATTAAGAGAGTGAGAAGCAATATATGGACAAGCACTATCATGTCGTGAATAGTTGAAGCATTCAAGGCCTTGCCACAAGCACTACTGGCCTTATTAAAACCAAGGTAGAGAAACTCTGAAGTTGGCCTTGAATACAACCAGAGAGCAGGTGAATGAGAGGCAGTGGTTTGGGCTTGGTTCAGGAAAGGGGCAAAGCAGAAACAATGGGCCGAACGGCATTTAATTTTGCTGGGATGCATCAAATTCCAAGGGTTTCGGAGAAAGGGATCCACAATAAATTTCACAACAATCAGATGTGAGTAAACGGCGAGCAATTAATGGGCCTGTCCCACTTATGCGACTTTTTTCGGCAGACTGTCGGCACCCGTCACAGGTCGGCGAACATTTTCAGCATGTTGAAAATTCAGAAAGACGCCACGACTCTTCGGGTGACTAGGAGACCATTCACGACTGAACAGGCGACACCCTGGCGACATGTCACGGGGTGAAGCCCGTATGGTCGTGCGTAGTCGCCCAAAGAGTCGTACCTTGTTCAGGTCGCCGCTGGATTTTCAACACGTTGAACGTTTTCAGAGACCTGCTGCGACTAGTGGGTCAGGCCCGTAAGGATTTTGTCTCGATAGGGAGATATCTTTCCGAGCATTCGGTTTGGAGTTAGTTTGGTTTTGTTTATTATTGTCACGTGAACCGAGGCACAGCGAAAAACCTCTGCTTGCATGCTCTCCAGTCAGAGAAAAAGTCTATACACATGAATATGTTTAAGAAGGAACTGCAGATGCTGGAAAAATTGAAGGTAGACAAAAATGCTGGAGGAAGTCAGCGGGTGAGGCAGCATCTATGGAGCGAAGGAATAGGTGACGTTTCGGGTCGAGACCCGGAAGGGTCTCGACCCGAAACGTCGCCTATTTCCTTCGCTCCATAGATGCTGCCTCACCCGCTGACTTCCTCCAGCATTTTTGTCTACCATACACATGAACATAATCAGGCCGTCCACAATGCACAATTAAAAGGATAAAGGGTAGAACATTCAGTGCAAGACAGAGATGCTGCTGTTGAAATAAAGATTTTAATGGATAATATCTTCCTCTGGGAAGAGTTACCACACTCCAGCGCCATCTTGACATTAACCCACTTGCGATAACCAAAACCGCTGGTTCGCTAACAACTTTGGCTCCCGTGTGAATGACGAGTCCCGGACTAAGTTGCACATTTTTCTTTTCTCCCATTTATAAAGAGATTAATATATTCCCTTATATAAGATATACCTATTGCTCAAACAACTGACATTCCCACAGATTGCATCCAAGTCAATACTTGGGCCTGTAGAGTAACACGAGAAGGTTATAGAGTGTGTAGATGAGTCTAATAAACATGGTTATTTTAAACTGACTGCATGGGAGACTGAAAAAAAAAAAATACCCAAGCCATCAAGATATACTGTTTCCTCTGGGAAAACTGTAAAAAGAAAACTGTTTTTGTATAGAAACAAACTAAACATAAAATAAAAACGTATTGTTCTTCAAACAAATCTTTGCAGTGTGTCTGATTCTCTTCTTTCTTAATCGCCCTGTTATTTAGCTTTTGTATTGTATGAAGGTCGTAAGTAATAGGAGCAGAATTAGGCCATTCGGCCCATCAAGTCTACTCCGCCATTCAATCGTGGCTGATCTATCTCCCCCCTCCTAACCACATTCCTTATTACATAGAAACATAGAAATTAGGCGCAGGAGTAGGCCATTCGGCCCTTCGAGCCTGCACTGCCATTCAATATGATCATGGCTGATCATCCAACTCAGTATCCCGTACCTGCCTTCTCTCCATACCCCCTGATCCCCTTAGCCACAAGGGCCACATCTAACTCCCTCTTAAATATAGCCAATGAACTGGCCTCAACTACCCTCTGTGGCAGAGAGTTCCAGAGATTCACCACTCTCTGTGTGAAAAAAAGTTCTTCTCATCTCGGTTTTAAAGGATTTCCCCCTTATCCTTAAGCTGTGACCCCTTGTCCTGGACTTCCCTAACATCGGGAACAATCTTCCTGCATCTAGCCTGTCCAACCCCTTAAGAATTTTGTAAGTTTCTATAAGATCCCCTCTCAATCTCCTAAATTCTAGAGAGTATAAACCAAGTCTATCCAGTCTTTCTTCATAAGACAGTCCTGACACCCCAGGAATCAGTCTGGTGAACCGTCTCTGCACTCCCTCTATGGCAATAATGTCCTTCCTCAGATTTGGAGACCAAAACTGTACGCAATACTCCAGGTGTGGCCCCCTGACACCCGTACCAATCAAGAATCTATCTGTCTCTATCCTCAAAAATATCCACTGACTTGGCCTCCGCAGCCTTCCGTGGCAAATAATTCCACAGATTCACCACCCTCTGACTAAAGAAATTCCTCCTCATCCCCTTCTTAAAGGAACACCCTTTAGTTCTGAGGCTGTGACCTCTAGGCCTAGATTCTCCCACTAGTGGAAGCATCCTCTCCACATCCACTCTATCCAAGCCTTTCATTATTCAGTACGTTTCAAAGAGGTCCCCCCCCCCTCCATTCTTCTGAACTCGAGCGAGAACAGGCAAAGGGCCTTCAAACGCTCATCATAAGTTAGCCCACTCATTCCTGGGATTATTCTTGTAAACCTCCTCTGGGCCCTCTCCAGGGCCAGCACATCCATCCTCAGATATGGTGCCCAAAATTGCTCCCAATACTGCGAATGCTCCAGTTTCCTCCCACATCCTAAAGATGTGTGGGGTTGTAGGTTAATTGACTTCTGGCTTGTAGGGAATGGATGCATAAGTGGGATATCATATAACTTGTGTGTGAGAGGGTGATCGATCGTCAACATGGACTCAGTGGGCCGTCTGAAGGAGGGTCTCGACCTGAAACTTCACCGACAATATATCCATCATCTCCAGAGATGCTGCCTGTCCCACTGATGTTACTCCACCATTTTGTGTCTACGGTCTATCTTCCGAGGGGCCTGCCTATGTGCGACATTTTTTTAATCAATCATTCATTCAATCAAATAATAGAGAAAACAAAAATGTTGGAGAGTTTCCGATTTCCTTTCCCAGAAACCAAGTTCTTCATTTTCATGGACACAACATATTGTCCATTCATCCCAACCTTTGGTTTCCATGGTATTAGGGACCGAGGATGTTACATCATATCCTGTGTGGTGACTTCCTGTTCATAACTTCCCTTGAATTGGCAGCAAGGTGGGGAATAGGTAGGTGTTATGTTTTAACCTGGTTGGGTTCTACTGCATTTGTGGGACGTGGCACCTGATGGTCCTTCCCTTCTTCAAAATGCTGAGCGCTGAGAAGTTTTACTGAAAGGGCAAGAGTTTGAGGATGAGACAAAAGTAAAGATACAGTGTACTTGAGACACCGACCAAAGGCAATGCCTACAGTGGCTCCCATTGAGCAATGAATGGCTTTATGACTGAGAAAGAAACATCAATAAATAAGAAGGAAGGTGAATTAGTGTCATACAAGTAAAGAAAAGAGAAAAATGAGGCAGAAGATGAAAATGTAACAGCTTATAAATTGGTAGGAATAAGTTACATACAGATGTATATATGCACACACACACACACACACACGTATATATATATATATATATATATATGTGTATACATAACATAGCAATTTAAAAGCTGTTAAATTTTCATCTTTTCTTATATGATACTAATTCACCCTCCTTATTTATTTCTATTAGTTTCTCAGATAAACATTATATAAAACACATATATAATGTTTATATCTGAGAAAGAGGGGAAAGTATGTTACACACCCATATACATATATATATACACACACCTATATATGCACACACACCCATATATATACACACATACACACATATATATATATACAAATGTACTGACATATATATATATGTATATACAAATATATATCAGCTTTTAAATTGTTATGAATATATATGGTGGTGGCCCGTCGGTAGCGACACGCTTATGACCTTATGATGATATCAGAATTGGTCCAGAGTTGATTGGAGGAGACGATACAATAGAACTTTATTTATCCCAGGAGGGATATTGCTCTGCCAACAGTCATAAAACACAACAAGATGCATGAAACATGAAATTAAAGTGATGAGTGGAATGTCCAGGATATGCAAAGATTGGTGGGGGGGGGAGGGGGGAAGTCAGTCTACCCCACGAATTCTTTAGTGTAGTGTAGTGCAGTGTAGTGTAGTGTAGTGCAGTGTAGTGTAGTGTAATGTAGTGAGGTGTGTATAGTGTAGTGTAGTGTAGTGTAATGTAGTGTAGTGTAATGCAGTGTAGTGTAGTGTGTAGTGTAATGCAGTGCAGTGTACTTAGGGTCGCCAACTTTCTCACTCCCAAATAAGGGACAAAAGGTCAAAATAAGGGACAAAATCCCAACAGCAATTCGTTGACGGACTGGGCCGTGGCTGGGTGAATGATGAGTTGGCCGGGGCACTGGACTACACACAAAGCCCAGCCGGCGGGTCAGCTGAGGAGTTTTGGCCCGGGCCGCACGACGTCGCTCGCAGAGTCTGCCACCATATCCAACTCATGAACCGATGATCGGCCACGAGAAGGAGGGGTGGTGGTGTCGGCGGTAAGCGAAGGTCCGAATGTCGGACAGCTGGCCATGCTGCCGAATGACCGACGGGGCCACGGGCGAGGCGCTGCTGGTGCTGCTGCTGCACTCCATGGGCTGCACCACATCGGGACGGGTGAAGCGGGACCGGACGCGGCGCTCCGACCCGACAGTCCACTCGACCCGCGTAGTAGCGGTCAAATACGGGACAAGGGTGGTGCCGTACGGGACAAACTAATTTAGCTTAATATACAGGAGATCCCGGCTAATACCCTGAGCGTAGTTTAGCATAGTTTACTTTAGTGTAGTGTTACGTGCTATAGTTTTGTATAGTGTGTAGAGTAGTCTAGTGTAGTGTAACATCATTTAGCTCAGCACAGCTTAGTTTAGTTCAGAGATACAGCACAGAAACAGGCCCTTCAGCCCACCGAGTCCGTGCCGGCCAGCGATCACCCCGTACACTAGCATGATCCTACACACTATGGACAATTTACAATTTTTATCGAAGATAAATTAACCCATAACCTATGTGCGCCTTTGGAGTGCGGGAGGAAACCGGAGTGCCCGGAAAAAAACACATGTAGGTCACGGGGAGATGGTAGTCTGTAGTCTGGATCAAAGCCGGGTCTGTGTGACTGTGTCAGCAACTCCACCACTGTGCCACTGTGCTCAATTGCCCACAAGATGTCAGTGATAGCAAAGCTGGAGTTGCTGCTGCTTGCGGGCATGCGTGTGTGTGTCAATGTGATTGCAAGGCGATGCATCACTAGATGGAGCCACAAAGCAACATTGTACAGTGCTCAACCATCATCAGGATCAATGTGCATCTTTTTCCTTAATAAGAATAATTGGGCGTCACGGTGGCGCAGCGGTAGAGTTGCTGCCTTACAGTAGCCAGAGACCCGGGCTCGATCCTGAACCCTGTACCTTCTCCCCGTGACCTGGTGTGGGTTTTCTCCAGGTGCTCCGTTTCCTCCCCACTCCAAAGACGTAAAGGTTTGTGGGTTAATTGGTTTGGCTACAAATCCCCAGTGTGTGTAGGATAGTGTTCGTGTGCGGGGATCGCTGGTTGGTGCGGACTCGGTGGGCCGAAGAGCCTGTTCCCATGCTGTGTCTCTAAACCAAACTAAACTAAAATAAGAAACAAGATCTTAGTGTCTCAAAGCTCCTGAGTTTTATACTGAGAGCCTCAATGGCTGAATGTGAGACAAATGGCTATCACATTAGTTCACCAACAAGGAAGATATACATGCAATTGGATAGATGACTGATTAGGGACAAGGTTTATATGCACTTGTATAGACAGGGGTGACTAGGGATAGTCTGCGTGGTTTGGTAGATTTGTGAGAATTTCCCATTTCTAACATCCTCTACATATAAAAGATTTTCCTAATGTCACTCTTGACAGAGCTAATTCCAAATTATAGACACGTCCTCATCCTAAGTTTCCAAAAACTGTAGGAATAGCCTCTCCAGCTCCCCTCTTGAGACCTCAATAGGTTAAAGTGCACTTTAACCTCCTAAACTTTAGTGTGTAAGAAGGAACTGCAGCTGCTGGTTTAGACCGAAGATAGGCACAAAAAGCTGGAGTAACTCAGCGGGCCAGGCAGCACCTCTGGAGAGAAGGAATGGGTGACGTTTCGGGTCGAGACCCTTGTTCGACCCAAAACACCATTCATTCCTTCACTCCAGGGATGCTGGCTGTCCCACTAAGTTACTCCAGCTTTTTGAGGCTCTCTCCTAAACTCTAGGCTGTTTCACTCAAATATATTTATTCCTTTCAATTTAAACATTGTTCCTTGCATTTAATCAATCCTATAATGAATGACCCACTGTCTGATAACCTCTCAATAGGTTCGTTTTTATGTGGTGCATATATTTTGTCCTTAATTAGTTTAGTTTAGTTTAGTTTTTAGTTTAGTTTGAGAGATACAGCATGACAGTTCTATTCCACACACTGGGGACAATTTGCAGAGGCCAATTAACCCCCAAACGTGCACTTCTTTGGAGTGTGGGAAGAAACCGGAGCATCCGGAGAAAACCCACGCAGGTCACAGGGAGAACATACAATCTCCGTACAGACAGCACCCATGGTCAGAATCGAACCCGGGTCTCTGGCGCTGTAAGGCAACAACTCTACCACTGCACCGCCCGACGGCCTTCACAAAGGTTATTCCTCCTGTTCTACCTTCATCTTGATGGACAATCCGTGCTGAAGAGCCTGTTTCCGTGCTGTGAATCTAGAATTTCTGAATTGAAGCCTAGACTAGTTTTCCCAGTAGCATGTGGGTGACTATCATCAGGTCACAGTGAACTTCGTGTGAGCCTCTCGAACCAATTAAAACTGGTTTTACTCAAGAACAATATGCCAGGTAGTGAGTGGTTGGCGGCATGTATTGAATCAGGTGAGGAACACAAACAAGGTGGTGCAGCGGTAGAGTTGCTGCCTTACAGAGCGCCAGGGACCTGGCTTCAATGCTGACTGCAGGTGCTGTCTGTACGGAGTTTGTACGTTCTCCCCGTAACCCCGTGGGTTTTCTCCGGGTGCTCCGGTTTCCTCCCACACTCCAAAGACGTACGGGTTTGCAGGGAGACAAAAATGCTGGAGGAACTCAGCGGGTGAGGCAGCATCTATGGAGAGAAGAAATAGGCGACGTTTCGGGTCGAGACCCTTCTTCAGATAATTGGTTTGCAGTATTATTGGCTTTGGTTATTCCTTCTCTCCAGCATCTCTGGAAAGAAGGAATGGGTGACGTGAGATTGTAAATTGGGTCTAGTGTGTAGGATAGTGCTAGTGTACAGGGTGATCGCTGGCCGGCACGGACACGGTGGGCCGAAGGGCCTGTTTCCCTGCTGTGCCTCTAAACTAAACTGGACTAAAAATCAAATTGGCAGTGCACAATGGTTAAAAGCTATGCATAAGGATTATATATGGAAAGGCCTGCTGTGTGAAATCCCACCAGGGAACCCTCCTGGTATCAAGTGCACTTTATAGAATGATAATGTGAATAGAGGGAAATGGTCAGGAGCAATTGATTTATCCTGAGGTTTATTCCATTAGTAATATACGGACAGGGGCTGAATCCATAATGACTTTTAAAAGGGGTCTGAAAAGTTAAAACGCTGTGGGTTTAGGGAGTTTCAGTTGGGGGGGGGGGGGGGGGGGGGGGGGTTGGGGGGGGAAATGCACAAGTGAACGAACGTGGTTAAGTGGAAGGGGTGATGGCACATGTCCAACAGGCTCTGACAGGGCAGTAATACTCTCTGATTCTATTAATCAGGAGTCTTCACAAGCGGAGGCTTTTAAGCTTATTTGGAAAGACACAATGATGATAGCGTCCTTGGCTTTTGCAGGCGCTTGATTGGGATCAGAGGGGGTGAGGATGTGAGTGTGTGGCGTGAATGTATTATTCATTAATGAACGATGAGGTATGCAGCAGTTTCCGCCACGAGGAATCGCACTGAAACTCTTTCCCGTCAAGGACAGCTTGATTATTTATGACTCGCGCGTACTGGATATTCCCCCCACACAGCCGGTCGTTTGGCTTTGAGTTTAGACGTCAGACTTCACGGACACAGCACAGAAACAGGCGCTTCGGTCCACCGGGTCCGCGCTGACCAGTGGGGTACCGCAAGGCTCGGTGCTGGGACCGCAGCTGTTTACAATCTACATCAATGATTTGGATGAAGGGATTCAAAGTAACATTAGAAAATTTGCAGATGACACAAAGCTGGGTGGCAGTGTGAACTGTGAGGAGGATGCTATGAGAATGCAGGGTGACCTGGACAGGTTGGGGGTAGTGGGCAGATGCATGGCAGATGACGTTTAATGTGGATAAATGTGAGGTTATCCACTTTGGTATAAAA